>NW_025953268.1:0-196484 GCF_022496945.1 Annulohypoxylon maeteangense
TAAAAATATATAAATATTTTAAATTAAAATAAATCGAAATTATATTATTATTTATATAAAACGAATAATAAAAAAATTAAAAATATATAAATAATTATTCATTATTTAAATAAACACGAAATAAAATAAAAAATTATAATTATTAAAAAATTAAATTAAAAATAAAAGTATAATTATAAAAAATAAAAGTAAAAATAAATAAAAATTACGTTAATAAAAAAAATATTAAAGTTAAATTCGAAAAAACTTTATTAAATAAAACTTTATTTTTAAAAAAAAACATTAAATAATTAATATTTTATTTATTAATCGTAAAATTATTTTTTTTATTATTAAAAAATTATTATTAAAACTTTTTATTTTTATATTTAATATATTTTTTATTTATTTACTTATTTTCGAAAAATTATTTAATTAATTATTAAATTAATAATAATTTAAAACTTAAATTAATAATATATTAAATTATTTTTTCTTTATATTTAAATATAAAAATTTTCGTTTATTTTAATATAATTAAAAACTTAAATATTATTATTATTATTATTATTATTATTAAATTTTACGTTAATTATTTTTATTTTCGAACTTTTTTTAAATAAACGTACGGTTTTATTATTTAATAAATTTTCGGGTAAAAACCGTGTACCGGAAAAAACTTAACCCGTTTTATTCGATTTTCGTTATTATTACGTAACGGCATTATTTTTTATTATATAATTATAAAAATTTACTTTTTTAATAAAAAAAATAAAAAAATTATCGTTAAATAATTATAATAATAAAAAATAAAATATTTATTTTATTTTATAAGTTTTATTATTTTTATTTAATTTTATAATTTTTTTATTTTTCCCGGGTTATTAATAATTTAATGTTATTATTATTATTATTTCGTTTAAAATAACTTTACTTTTAAAAAAATTTATTCTTCGTAATTAAATAATTTCTTTAAAAAAATACGCTTTATTTTTATTTTTATAAAGTTTTTTATTATATTACTTTTAATTTTTTTAAAGTATATATATTTTTATTACATCGTGCGTAAACCGTAAATAATTTTTTTTTTTTAATTTTAAAAATCTTCGAATAATTATTAAATTAATAATAATATAATAACGTTTATTTTAAATTAAAATAACTTAATAATATATAATATTTCGTATATAATTTATTTTCATTTTACTTTTAATATATACCGTTTAATATTTAACGAAGTTTTTTTTTTTAATTACGTTTATTACCGGGTTTTAATTACCGTTTACGAAAAATACGTTAATTAAAAAAATATTTATATTTTCGTAAATATATTATTAATAAACCGGTTATATTTCGTAACTTTTATTAATTATTATATAAATTATTTTTAAAATATTTAATAATAACGTCGCCGTAATAATATTAATAAAATTTAAAAACTTAAATAATATAATAAAATAATTAAATTAATTTATTTTTATTATTATAACTTTTAATATTATAATAAATAATAATTATATATTTATTTATTTATTAAATATTTAAATATAATAAAATTTAATTTAATTAATAATTATTATAATATTATTAAATAAATACTTATTTTTTTAATATTTTTATAAAAATAAAAAAACTTATTATATTTATTTAATAAATATTTATTTATACGTATTATAATTTATAAACTTTTTAATTTTTAAATTATAAAACATAATATATATTTATCGTATATTATATTTATATAATATATTTTTTAATATATTAATTAAATTAACGGGTTAATAAATTTATTTTTATAATTTACCGTTTTTTATTAAATGTCGAAAAAACTTAATATTTTCGATTTTTCGAAATAAAAAATTTCATTTTATAACGATTCGTTCGTTTTTATAAAGGTATTTATATACATTAATTACGATATTTTAATTTTTAATTAAAATTAAAAATTAACTTAAAAATTAAAATATTAATACATTTTAAAATAAAATAAAAATTATAATTAAAAAATTATATAATAATTAATAATAATAAATAATTTTATTAAAATTTATAAACTTATTAAATAAATCGAATATAAAAATAACATGTATTTTAATTTTTTTCTTAATTAATTACGAAAATTTATTTCGTTATTTAATAAATACGTTTAAATAACGCATTTAAAAAAAAATAATAATAATTAAAATAAATATTATAACGGGAAATATCGTAAATTAATAATAATAAAAATAATAAAAATAATAATTAAAAAAGTAAAATAATAATTAAAAACTTAAAAATAATTATTATAAAATAAATATAATTATTATAAAAATAAAAATAATTATTAAAAAAAAATTAAAATTATTAAAAAAAAATTTAAATTATTAAAAAAGTTTTATAATTATTAAAAAAATTTTATAATTATTAAAAAATTTTAAATTTAAATTAAATAACCGTTAATAAAATTAATAATATTATTACTTTTTAATTTCATAAATTTTTTAAAATTTTTAATATTATTTTATTTTTTTTATATTATTTTTTATTTTATATATTATTTTTTACTTCGTATATTATTTTTTTACATTTTTTTTATATTTTCTTTTTATATTTTTTTTATATTATTTTTTTTATTTTTTTTTTATTTTTTATTTTTTATTTTTATACGCGTATATTTATAAATATATAAATTATTAATTTTTTAACTTTTTAACTTTTTAACTTTTTAAATTTCCAAATTTTTAAATTTATTTTTAAATTTATTTTTAAATTTATTTTTAAGTTTAAGTTTTTATATTTAAGTTTTTAAATTTAAGTTTTTAAGTTTAAATTTTTAAATTTAAATTTTTAAATTTATTAATATATTAATATTTTAAAAAATTTAATAATTTAAAATATTATTTTAATATTATAAATTAATAAACTTAAAAATAATAAAAATAATAACGAAAAATAAAAATATAATAAAATAAAATTCCAATAATAAAATTTTTTAATAATAACTTTTTTTAATAATAACTTTTTTTAATAATATCTTTTTCCAATAATTTAAACCTTTCTTCAATAATATTAACCTCTTTCCAATAATTTAAACTTATTTACAATAATTTAAACCATACAATCATCCAATAATAAAAGTATAGTTATTATAATACCAAGCGATTTAAGATAATTCTAATCATTACTGCCCTCCAATATCTCCCGGTATAATAGCTATGTAGGTACTAACTTAGAACTATGAAAAGAGATTTGTTAGTCGGTTTCCTGGCCTCAAATCATAGGAAGTCTGTTACTCCTGACTATATTGACAATCCAAATGGGATTCAGTCTGACCATACAAACCCAATCAGGCATACGCCAATTGCATCACAGCTCTCTCAATCACTGCAATTTGCAGCATGATGTAGAGCCTTCGGATACGAAGTAGGCGAGTAGGTGAACTTGATATTTATATATACATAGATTCTCAGAAGTAACTACCCGTCATCGAGTGCTATATTCTCTTCATAAAAAAATCCCGAATAACGTTATCAAGTATCAACCTTCTTAATCGACAAGACGACTCCCAATATGCCCTCTCTCAAGAAAACACATGTCTGCACATCATTGCCATGTACTTATTGCAAGGGGCAAAAGATGACACAAATGAAAAAGGCTCGGGGCTTGTGCAGCAAACTCAACTGTGGCAAATACCTAGACACACACAGTTCGACGTTCTGTACGGAACATCTTGGGCGCAAGCAATATACAGACAAATCGAGTCGCAATGAGCGTCAGAGTGCGCAGCTGTCGAATAGAAACCATTCTAGCTCAATTAGCGAGAGCTCTCGGATAGGGGCAATTACATCAGCGCGACAACCCAAGCAAATCACGTACCCGACTTCTTACGAAGGCGATAGAGAGAGCACACATAATTATACCTCATCACAGAACTTACTCACCGTCGTTCCCTACCAAGCTGGCGGAACTTTGTCCAGCAGATCTCCAGCAGACCCCAGGTTCGACGGCATTTGGTGGGATAGGCAGTCGACAGTGCCTCCCAGCCAGGCAAACAGCAGTTATGACGCATCTCCAAATCTGCTCACAAGCGAGGATTATTCACCACCCGAGGCGAATTTACAAGACTTCGATAACGGCGACGTAAACCAATCCTTAGGCGAATACGGAAATGACCAGTATAGTCGACCTAGCCCTACAGCGACTCCATCTGGCGTGTGTGGAGAGTACAAATACGCGGACTGGACCTGGGATAGTTACCATAAAAACCACCCGATTCGTGATCCCGGCACATACCATGAGTAGCTCTATTGGAACATGGCCGAGAAGATTGGCGATTTTGGATCTTCACGATTGGGGAAGGCAGGCTTCTCTTATGATACCCCTCGACACCAAAGTCTGCCCGTAACCTGCGATAGTCAGCTCATGATTAAACAATACAAGGTCAAAACCTCAAGAATGAAAGGCTAGCGAGACTTGTGTGAAAGTTGATGCTTACCTGTGACCCATATGTCAATGATATAACCCTCTATCAGGTGTTATACACCCAGTATACTGCACGACAAATCACATGTATTCAACGAACAGCATCAAACGTGACGATTATTATAATCAGAATGAAAGTGTGTCCCTTTTAGTCTATTAGCCGTCTATAGACCCCTATGCCAGCGTAAGTGCCAATCTATCCCTCGCACTATCTAGCCTTCAAGACCACTGTTTCCATCCATCGATGTCCTTCTAGTGTGATGCCTGTAAAATAAAACCCAGGGGATATCTTTAAATATTTCCTTCGAAGCGAAGTACGTGCGCGCGTGTGTTGTCGGCCACTAGTATGCCGCCAACGTTTATTTGAGAAATAGGTAATAAAAAAAAGGTAGAAAAAAAGGTAGAAAATGTCAAACCACCCGATAACGCCGGCCATGAATCTTTATGCATTTCCCGTCGCCCTCCTCTATTATAAAGCTGTCTGTCTGTCGTTTCAACTCGTTACTTGGTGAGGGGGTTGTAGATGTTGTCCTTGATGAACTTCGTCAGGGCCACATCGCCCCATTCTTCCCACTCAACCCACTGTTCTTCAGACAAAGTAGACACGCCTTCGCGGCGGGCCGCCTTCATTACTTCCCGAGCGACGACGACGCTGGCGTCTCGGACGCGCTCGATGCGCGGGTAAATCAGGCCCTTGTGCACCTCCTCGGCGTTCAGGGACTCGGCGAGCGAGGACGCGGAGGTGTATACCATCTCGTCGGTGATCTTGGATGCCTTGCAGAGGATGGCGCCGAGACCGAGACCGGGGAACACGTACACGTTGTTACCCTGGTTGGGCCAGTAGGTTACGGCGTGGTCGCCTGCCTTGACGGCGAATGGCGAGAAGGGAGACCCGGATGCGAAGATCACGGTGCCGTCTGTCCACTGGACAGCCTGCTCGAAGGTGCACTCGGCTTTGGTGAGGGGGTTGCTGAGAGGGAAGAGGATAGGTCGGCGGCCAGACCCACCGGCGTCGACAGAGGCCTTGAGCGCGCGAACAACGGACTCGGTGAAGACGCCGAAAGTAGCGGTTAGACCGACGAGAGCGGATGGTCGGACGTACTCGATGACCTCCTCGAGAGTGCGGAACTGGTGGCCGGCGTTGTCGTTGCGGGCGAAGTACTTCTTGTGATCCGCTAGCTTGTCGCCTCGGTCGTTGGTCACGAGACCCTTGGTGTCGACGAGCCAGAACTTCTCCTTCGCGGCTTGTTCGGAGAGCCCGCGTCGCGTGTAGTACTCTACCATCTGCTTTGCGACACCGACGCCAGCGGAGCCAGCGCCCATGAAGACGAGACGCTGCTCTTCGAGCGGAACACCGGATAGGTTCACGGCACCGATGTACCTGCACGGGCATTAGTAAGTTCCAAGTTTCAATTGGACGGGGGAATAGGATTGTGCATACCCTGCCAAGACGACGGCACCAGTTCCCTGGATGTCGTCGTTGAAGCACCTGTACTTGTTCCGGTAACGGGTGAGGTAGTTAAACGCCTTCTCCGTCTCGAAGTCCTCGAACTGCACCACCATGTTGGGGTACACCTCAGTGACGGCCTCCATGAACTCGTCCATGAACTCCTGGGCGACGGCCGGGGAAGGGCGCCTGGCCCGCAGACCCAGGTACAGGGGGTCCTTGAGGTTGGTCTCATTGTTGGTGCCGGAGTCCAAGACGATGGGCAGGGTCTTGCTGGGGTGGATACCAGCTGCACCGGTGTAGAGAGCGAGCTTGCCAATCTAGACGTGCGTGTGTCAGCAACCACGGTCATCCGCACGGTACACTAATGTAGGCCAAGCCATGCTCGCGAGCAAAAAAAGAACTTACGGAAATCCCCACACCATTGACGCCGAGATCGCCCAAGCCCAGAATACGGGATCCGTCCGTGACGACGCAGATTTCGGGATTCGGGTAGGGCCAGTTGCGCAGGATGGTCTTGATGGACCGGCGCTGCTTGATGGAGATGTACAATGCCTCGGGGCGCGTGTAGAGCGTGGAGTACTGCAGACACACGTCGCCGATGGTGGGGGTGTAGACTAGGGGCATCAGGTCACGGACATTGTCGATGAGCACACGGTAGAACAAATCTACGTTCTGGTCCTTGAGCGACGACAGGTACATGTACTTGTCGATGTTGGTCTGTCTAGAGTTGATCACCTTCATGCACCGAGCAACCTGCGTGTCCGCGCTCTCCATGGCGTGGGGGAGTAACCCCGTCAGGTTCTTAGAGACGCGGTCATCCGGGGTGAAGGAGAGACCTAGAGATTTGGCTTAGGCGTCAGTGGACGGCTAAGGTGGGAATGGGGGAATGGAGAATAGAGAATGGAGCTATGGAAATAAGCTAGCAAAGCAAATAATTACCTTTGTTCCACAGAGGTTCTCGCAATACTTGGTAACCACCGGCGGAAGATTGCGGAACGTAGTCCGTCGACCTATACTGCTGAACCTCGCCGTAGTGGTTTTGGGCGTAGCCTCGTAGACCGTCTAAGGCGGCCATCTTCATCTGTTCTTCGATTGCGGATATATCGACAGAGGACATTGGGTTCAGGGCAGATTGTCTCCGTTGTAGGGATAAGGAGAGACGTTTACTGGAGACGGAGGTTTGGGATGAACGCGCTGAGATGATGGATGAGGAAGGAGAAGCAGAGCGAGGCGTTGATATATCTGAACTGGCGGTGCTGTAAGTGCTAAACGCCATTGGACGTCTCGGTGATGGGCGGTGCGGAAGTATTAAAAAGCAACGGTTGGATGTTGAGTTGATGGGGTAAGACGGAGCAGTTGGACGAATGAAGGGCTGTCCGATAGAGCTAACGCTATCAGAAGCAGATGAACCAGGTGCAAGTAACGTGAAGGGTAACGTGTACGGAGGAAGAGGCGTAGAAGATGGTTCCCTCTTTCGGATACCACTACCAGTAGTGCTGCAAGAGAAAAGTCCGGAATGCAAGGAATGCAAGGAACTAGGTTCGGGTGGATGATGTGGGTGATGATGTGGGTGATCGTGGTGGTGTGTCTGCTGATTACTGTCCCGAAGAGTCTTCGTGTAATCTTTTCTATTATTGCCGTTATGATTAATCAAAGTCCGTCGTCCGGCTACAGCAAGGTCAAGGTCAAGCTTAAGATCGTGGTTGTTGACGATGACATGCGCAGGCGCAGACCAGCTTCTTAATAGTAATGACCGTCCATTGCTAGTGCAAGGCGGACCGAGGACCCTTGTTCGACATATTCCTGATAGTCTCAATATGTTCGATGCCCTCCTCATTGGACTACTTACACGGAGTCGTGCAAGCTGTGACAAGCGCGAGCCCTGGTTTCGTTGGGGTTTCATAGGGTATCAAACACTAGGTCCAGCTGGTTCAGATCGCTGTAGTATTTTGTTAATAACCAAAAGGGGGGGGTTTATTAAGGGGGGGACGGCTGATCGGCAAGTTACGGAACGAATAATAGGGAAGACGAAAGGTAAAAGGTAAAAAGTGTACCGAATACTGTACCGAAAAATGTACAAAATGTACCAAAAAGGGCACGGTCTTTTTAGTATTTACCAAGATTTGCAAGTATTCCGTCGTCCAATCCAAGCTTGCCTAGATCAGCATAGACATAGGATAGGCATGGGCGTATCAAAGTATCGTAGTATCATATAGTTGTATCGCAGTATCGCAGTATCTTTAAGATGGAGAAAAAAGAAAGACTCTAATATGAATGACGACAAAGTGGGAAACAAACATGATGGATGAAGGATTTACGATTTACATTTCGAATTTAGACTCGTCGAATTTCCCTTTTTTCTCCCACCTTCATGGATGACAGATGAAAATTTTGTTGGGACCCGGTTAGTAGAAAGTAGAGAGATGTAAGAATAGGTACCTGTTCCGTGTACGAGTAATTAGATACTAGGTAGGTAGTTTCCCCCATACCGATGAAGGTTATGACTACAATGACTAGGTTGATAACGGGAATAGATACATTAGACACTTTAGGTACAGGACCCTACAGGACCGGTGTCCAAGGAGAGAGAAAGATGATCCGAATTAGGAAAGTAATGCAGCTCTTAATTGGTCCGGGGAAACTATCCTGGACCCAACGGTGGACTTTTTCGATGTAGTTTTTCTCTTTCTCTTCGCATGTTCAAGTTCAAGTCACGGTTTAGATAAACCATAAGCGCACGAGGAATAATTAATATCAGTTGACTAAAAAAGAAGAATATGATTAGCTTCAAATTCTGTAACCAATGAGGATATACCTAAATGCTTTACACCAGATCGATTTTAGATCTCGAAACATGTTCACTATGTAGGTACTTCATACAGCGACAGCAACATTGACGAAATTTGACGAAAATTTTTATGATACTGTTTCTCTACCTTGCAACACGGACTCCGGTCGGTTTGGGGGATCGGATTCACCCTTAATCCTTGTCGTTGCAGGTTGCATGTCCGTCGATCCCGCAGTCCCGACTTTTTCTAACCTGTCCGGCACGCACCAATAAGGCTCGGTTTGGGTGTGCCTGCATAAGCCAGATTGTCGATTTGGGACCGTCCAATGTTTCTGATTTGATATGATAACGTACATGCAATCGTTGAAGGAGCCATTGGAACCATTCCTTTTTCATTCACCTCTCAAAAGTTGGGGTCTAGATTAGTAGATGCCCCCTTCTACTCCTTCTACCCCTTCTGCCACTTCGCAGAATCCCATTCATGCTGTACTCCGTCAACAGTCAACTGTCGGGGTTTCTCAAAGGACGGAGTACATATCTGGGGTAAAGATACTCGGCACTAGAGGTACGTATCGTATTATGTAGAGAAATAGTGGAATGACATGACTAAATAGTTCCAACTGTTGACTAACGAAATCATTAACAATCATACGTAAGTGCCCAAGCAACCCCTCTGCCCCTATCCATGAGAATCCACGAGAAAAAAAGTTGGATTTTGGAGACCCAATCTTGCACCAGCCCGAAATTGATCACGATATTGCAAGGGATCACTTACACTGATGAATGGGGCTGACAGGGCTGACGAGTCCCGAATTTTCTTGTGTTCCATACGTCTTCGGCTGATCCTTGCAGGCGACCCGGATTCTTCCGATCTGAAATGCCACGAGGCTTGGAATAGCCATGGCTAATCTCGCCTTTAGGTACGAAGTTCAGCACACTCAGACAGTCTGTGCTTTCGTACCCTTTTTTACAAGATCTCATCAATATTCCCACAGGAGTCTATGGCGTCAAAAGATAGCCGAAACGCATGCACTCCGTATCACAATAACCTCCTTAGAGCTCCTTAGAGGCGGTTATTCAAACTACGATATCAGGATGTCTCTAAAGATGAAGTTTTTTCGATACGGCCGTCTGTTCTCAAAGATGACCAGGACGACTACCTAGGTACACATTTCGTCTGATGAACCGCCGAGCCTGTCAACGGTCTAGTCCAACGTCTCCACTCGAGCCGACGAGCTTGAAGAGCATGGCACGCCATGGAATATATCCACCAAGCTCAAACATCGATTCGTCCGTTCTGGGGAACTCCTACCGCTTACTTCTTTCATGCAGCTTCCTTCTCCACACAAGAGGCTCTTGTGATCAATATTCTCCAGAATGCGGAGATATAAGCATTTCCAGGCTAATATACAGAGTCGCAGCTCCAATTGACAGACGCATCACCGCTACTACACTCTACAATCTATCTCGAGCCTAAGGAAACCCACACGATGCGCCAAGCTTCGGACGTAGAACTAGATCCCTTCTCGCGAACGGTGAGCGTCCAATGTCAAATATCATGACTCATGAATTTCAAAGGCATGTCTTAGTGTCGCCGAGATCGTCGTAAATTTTTTCTAGAAGATCGTCCGAATCGGTTATGCCAACGGCTACGCGACGCTACTACCCCATGTGTGTTGCCGTGCCGCATTGCAGCTCGTCAATCGCTATGATGTTTCGGGAAGGACGCGATCTTCTTGGCTTCTTAAGCTCATTCTCCCATCTTGCTTCTTTGAAGTTCTTGCAACGCGGCGCCGATGAACTTGTCTCATTCTCATTCAGAGCCTCTGTGTCACAATATGTCAATCGTTAGGAGCATGAAGGGTGTGTTCATCACATTTTCCATTGGCCCGGAATTTTGCTGATACTCCTTCCAACCCTTAAGGCATATCAATCCATGTATCCCATTCTTATTAGGTAGTCATGTCGTCGTGATCATTGCCGAATGTTGATCAGTGATGATTGAAAGCCCAACGCAGCATTACGGCAGGCATCTACTTGTCAGGCAGAATGATCGCGATGCGGCTAAATAAATATGCCGTTGAGTACAAATTACATCTTACCCAGGTTGAGATCATCTGCAAACATCGAGTCTAGGTAATCTCGCTTCTACTAGTAGGTTGAAGCTATTGCAACGCCCGAAAACTTCCATATATTAGCGCTAGCATCTGACGGCTGATTCAAAGAGCACGCGACATCAGATTCTAGCGAGCTAACGGCCTTATGCTAGTTACTAGCTCTAAACATCGCTGTAGTTACGGTGAGTGTCTGCCCTAGAAAGTTTCCGGCATGCCTGCATTGTGGCGTTATATAGTGCAAACACCCAAGACACGGGACACTACTGAGTGAGCACTACCTCTCGGGGCTTAGTTCGATACGTCAGACGCGGGATCTTTGTATTCATCGCCTCGGACTTAACAGTGTGCAGTGTGGGTGTGTTACTTGATCTGTCAAGAAACTCCTCCTCTCCGGTATTTATAAACCAGACGAGTAACGTGAAAGTCTAGCCAGTCAAGTAAAGACACCATCTCATATAAAATCGCAATCACTGCTAAGTGAATAATCAACTATATCGAACTTCCCGGTCCCAATCCGTTTATATAATACTTTCGAACCCACCCAACTATTAGCATTTACATTACGAGGAGTCGATCCTTCTCAGCTTCTTTCATACGTGGAAGCATGGCTTGTCTAGCTAACCATATTTTTCTTTCGTGGAGTGATCTACGTGTATGTATGCACACTCACATAGATTAGTATGAATCTGAGTGATTTAAGCTGATGGTATGATATCTGGAAGTCTATTAAGAGCAACGTTTCGCATAGAACATGAGGATCTACCGATCATACAGGAGCGGGCAGCTTCTTTGGGTACCATATATCATTACATTATATGCCCTTATCTTCGCATAGTAACCACAGTTTGATAGCCGTGTCCATGAGCTGTCATGGTTGATGCGATGCGATGCGTTGACTCGATCTAGTGTATATTCAGAGGTATGAACACATATCTACACGATAAACAACATACAACTCATACTTAAGGCTTCTCGAAACACATGACCGCATACCTAAACGTCCCATTCGCATATCCTCTTCTCATCGCTCTAAACGCTTGCAAAAATGATAGCCCGTCGCGACCCTGAGAAATGGCGAATGCCCATAGTGAAGGGGACGATACAAGAGTCCACGATATATCCCTATATATCCAAATCAACCAGTAAACCAAGATTAGGGAGGAGAGAGAGAACTTACCATGTCTTAGCAACGTCCTTGCTTATATCAATCGGTTTCTGATGAATCTTGAACCCAGCCCGCTCCGCAAATGCCACATATTCGTCCGCTGTATATAGGCGGGGGAGGAGCATGCCATCCTCGATCGACTTGATATCAGCTTCCTCCTGCTCGGGAGATAGGCCAGGCGCTTTAAACCAGTCTGCGATTACCAGCCGTGATCCTGCACCTTGGAGAAGCGAAAAAGAAGAAGAGAAGAAGAGCTCCTTGTTTGGTAGATGCGACAAGGCCTCCGAGATCCATACGCAGTTGAAGGACTTTCCCTCCCCAACAGTCGGCTGAAAGTGTTCGAGCATTTTCTCGGCGTCGAGCTCAAGGAAGCGGACTGTGCCGTCTGGCTTACCCTCTTTGCCCGGGTACTTGAAGTCATCCGATGAGGCGGTGGAAGTATTGCCTATCTCCGTCTTGGTCAATTGCTTTGCGATCTGGACTTGTCGCCCGCTAATCGTGATTCCCGTGACATCCGCGCCATGCTCCCTTGCAAGAAATCTGCTTGTGCCACCAATACCACATCCGACATCAAGTACCTTGGAGCCTATTGGTAGGGCCGAGATCTCAAGTAGGTAATTGATGAGATTTACTTGAGCCTGCTCCTTTGTTTCGCTAGCAGATTTGAACAAGCCGTGATGTATGTGCTGTCCCCTACCAGAATTTAGTCGCGATAACTACTAGGTACCTAGTATGTAGGTGTTAATGGGACGAAATCAAGTACCATAGGGAATAGTAGTAATCCGAAGCTATCTCATAGTGCTTCTTAATCCTACCCTTGAGCGATTCAGACGATTCATGGGCCTCAAAACTCGGGATCTCGTGTTGATCACCAGGGTGGAGCTGTTCAGTTTTGACTTGGGCCATGCTTGTAATTCCCCTATTGAATTCCATTAGCACCACCGGAGCAAACAAATGGCAGGGAAATGGCAATGAGACATACTTGGGTATCGTGAAATCAATTCTAGGTAACAATGAGGGAGAATCTACGAAATGGGGTTGTGACTTACCGAGCTTAGTCAAGGTTGACGATCTCGGCCGAAGGTTTCTCAGTACAACGTCAACATCCCCTCTTTTCGATTAGACCAACGCTTAGACGACGGGGTTCATGATGCATGTCACTTAGCCAAGCTGTTACAATCTGAAACGCTGATCTACCTGTTATCGTAATCGCCTAACCCAGAACTAGTTACAGTACGCAGGTTTGCAGGTAACGGCGATTTCCAGCGGCAATTTCGAAAAACGATGAGATATCTATTTAGTTATCGTATCCAAATCTACCTACATGCGCTTGATAATCAAACTTATTCAAAAACAAATTATCACGCCGCAAAAATATAGAAGGCATAGTAGGTAGTTATCAAGTAAATTCTATACACAGGTCTTAGCTATCTACTAGCTACCTCCGAGGTAGATGGGTGAGTTACCAATTGAACATCGTATCCCAACTCATTATACAATACCAACCTATATGTACGTAGAGCAAGACAATAAACCAAAAACCAAAAAATCAAGAATGAAACTCCTCATGAGCTAAATAGGTAGATGTCGGCCGTCACAGTAACATATCGCGTTCGCGTTCAGAACCAGACCAAACCAAACGTAAAAAAACAAAGAAGACACCCCTGAATTTTGACAGTCAAACTCAAGAACCATCTCCCACGCCAACATCTTCATTACCATTAAAATGCTCATCACGCCCAAACCCATGCCCCAACCTCTCCGCCCCCAAAACCAAAAACATCCTTTCTTTTCCCGCATATCCGTCGAAACCCGCGAACAGAATAAATCGCCTGCGCTATATCGAGGCCCCGCCGCGCACAGAGATCTATACAGCACACATACTACCTACCTACTAGGTAGGTACTAGGCAGGTAGATAGGATCCAATCACGCCATCCCATCCCTCCTCCCCCCCTCCATCGTCTTCCCATTCTCAAAGCTCGGGTACGCGCCGCCCGTGAACTCCGCCCAATCCCAGTCCAAGCCCCCGGACATCTGCCACAGCTCCTGCGGCAGCAGCGGCTGGTACCCGTTTTGCCCCGGCAACGGCGGCGACGCGATGGGCTGCCCGAACCCGGTGAACTCCGAGAAGTTGCCGAAGTCCATCGCGTTGGGGTTCCATTCCTGCTGCTGCTGCTGCTGCTGTTGAGATTGGGAGTGTGACTGGGAGTGGGTGTGCGATGGCCCAGGACTAGGCCAGCCGCCGGGACCATCCCGCGGCGCGGCGCCGGTAGTCGAGGACGCGGTGTTCATGGGGCTGTACCCGCCATTACTGCTATTATTCGCGCGATTCTGCTCCCCGTTGAATTTCGGCGACAGCTGCGTGGTGTAGCTCGGTGTCGGGGTCGCGGCCGACGACGACGGGCGCGGGGTATGGTGTGTCGTCTGCGACATTGCCGACGGCGAGTTGACGGTCGCGAGGGAGGGCCGGTGCGCGGGCTCGTGGCTCTTGCGCTTCCGCTTCGAGGTGTCCCGCTCGGCTTTGTCGATTACGATTTTGGCGATCCGCTCGAATTCGGAACATACGCCGAGCATCCGGTGGACGCCTCCTGTTTCGGCTTCTTGGCCGAGGGTTGAGAGGAAGGTTACCACGAGGTTCATGAGCTTGGTGTCGGATTTTGCGCGCGGGTCGAGGGGGTTCTGCAGGATGTTGCCGAAGAGCGTTACTAGTGCTGATACGGGGAAGTAGAGGATGAGCCTAGATTGGGAATGGTTAGTTTAGGAAACGGTGGGTGCTGGGAGGGGGAAGAGGGAGTGTTGCTTACCACACGCAGGAGAAATCGCCTTGTGGGATGTACTTTAGTAGTTGGATGCTCGCTCGGGCGGCGGAGGCGCATAGAGCTGCGGATGCGAACACGCGCGGGTTTAATGGTCTGGCGTTTAGACCTTGGATCGCGTAGTTGGATAATCGGCTTGTCCAATAGCCGTGATGTACAGACATGCGGTGGATGGTGGTAAGGGCGTTGTAATATGAGAAATGTAACATGACGACGTGTAGTATGAGAGGGGTGTGAGATGCCTTTATTTCGTGCTCTGGGCGGAAGTCGATTGGGATGTTGTCCTTCCATGTCTCTAGTTGCTTGTCGAGTTCACCAATAGTTTGTAACAGCTCGCCCTCTGACAGCTTAGTGGCTTTGGTAGAGTAGAGCTTCTTGTAAACTTGGCTTTCGATCACCGTTAATTCGCACATTGCTCGGAACAAATTCATTTTTCCCTTCCCATCGGCGAGAGGGATGTTGCCGATATTGTCCATAGGATCCGCATCTGGAAGTTCGACGTTCATATCGTCGTCGTCCTGTGCCGGGGGACGTCCGGATCGAAGACATAAATCCTTGTCCAGCATATACGCTATCCAGAACACACGTTTTCTTTGCTCTATCTCAACTGGGTTGAGATTAAACCCACTTCCACGCTTATGCAGCCCGATGCTGTGTGACAACCGAATGGCTGCTGCGACGAGTAAGAATGAGGGTTGTGGGTTGGGGGTACCTTGCATAAAGGAGGCCATTCCAAGTAAAGCCTGTACGCTTAGTAGATCGGTATTGCGCATCGTTAATTCAGAGAAGACGCCCATGGCATTCTTCATGTACGCCCACGACTTATCATCATCTTCCTGCGGCACAAGGTTACTCATAACTCGAAGACGATGCGCAATAGCCAAAGCGACGTTCAAACTCGCCCACCACCCGGAACCTTGGTAGGGGTCATTGGAGTACTGCCTCTCGACGAGATGCATGAAAGTTGGTTGGTGGAATAACGGGAACATGCAGTTGAAGTTGTCGAAGTAGTCCTTAAGCAGGGATAGCGCTTCAGGCTTAGGTGGTAATGGCCGGTAGACGGGACGATGAAAAAGATCGCTGAAGATCTCGGGTTTCCAGTGATTCCATTTATGATCATCAATGGAGACTTCGGAGATCATCTGTTGAAATGATGTGTCCCCTGTCTTTTCGTTCACCCACTGTATGCCCTTTGGTGAGAATATCGAAAATCCGGAGGAGGATCCTGGCGCCATGTTAGCGGATATGCATGCAGCCGACTAGCTTGCGGGCACCTACCTATATATCTCGTTTCCCCTGATTGGTTCGTAACCAACGAGCACATCATTTCTGATAGTGCTTCTACTTCTTCCTCGTCTCTTGGTTTTTCTGGTTGAGGAGAATGGTCTTTCCTGAAGTCTCTTTCTCTACTCGGTTCTGGTGACGTTATTGAACTCCGCGGGGTTGACACCGTGCCATCGTGACCGGAAGTTGCTTGTGAAGGTGATGTGGGATTCGAGGTTAGTGCTTGTGAAGCTTGTCTAGATTGTTGGTGTTTCTCTGAGAGGCGCTTTTCTAACGTAGCAAGGTCGGTCGATTCATCGTCATCTCCAAGTAGGCCTTGGGTCGCATTAGTTAGAATGGTCGGTGTGTGGGTTTATGGCACAAGGCGACGACTTAGGACTTACCTGATAACCTTAACAAGCTTTCCATCCGTCCCAAACGGTTTTCTAAACCCTCGATATACTTTGCACTAGAGATTCAAATCAGCCTTATACGAAGCTTGTCGGTGGTACTTAGTCTGTGCTCATACCCTTTCGGGGGATTTCTCTTCTTCTCAACTTGTGTAAAGACACAATCTGTCTTGTAATTGATACAATGCGTGCAAGCCGGGAGCTTCCCGTCGCACTTTATTTTCTTCTTCCGGCACATGTCGCAAGCCTTCAACGGTTATGTCAGTCTATGCACGCGAGTATAGACACTACCTAAAGTGTATAAGAGCTCACCCTTGCGATTCTCCTCCTCTTTGCCTCGTTCGCATCGTCAAGAAGCGCTGATGGGTCGAAGGCCATCTGGGCCGCGAGCTCCGGTGGTAACACGGACAAACCCTCATGGCCGTAAGCTCCGAAGATCTGTGGCGGTTGGTTCATGAGTTGTGGACGGGGCATTCCTGGTATCTGGAAGCCCCCAGGATCAACTCTCATATGATCCATCATCTAGCTTTCGTCGTGTTGGTCTATCGTCTGTGGTCTGTGGTCGTTCACTTTAGGGTTATTAAAAAGGGATCGTAGGTGCGGCTATGGAGGTGCCACAAGGATAGTCTCGTAGGGCTCGTAGGGGATTGATTAGGTTAATTAAGGTAAATGTAGGTTGACGTTTTTCTTGTAGAAACAATTCGATCTAGGTAACTTTTGGGTAGGTACTTTAGTCTAGTACCAGGAATCCGCGGATTTAAAAGTCTCCACGAGCAAGCCCGAGTTCCTGGTGGCTGTACCGTGTGAACGATCGATGCCCTTGTCTCTCTCTCTTTATGAGCTAAGGCGAGATGACCAATCGACTTGTACCAGCTAAGACCTGAAGCGAGCTTGTAATTCGCCCGGTAAGTTATCTAAGGGGGCCGGGGCGGATTTAAACGCCGAGCATCAGATTCGCGGATTCGTACTCGTTTTCTTCTAAACTTGGTAGAATGGCCTGGGCACGGCCTACTTTGATAGGTAAGAGATCAGAGATATTTTAGGAGTTTCGATATGCAAGTTGGGTTACCGTCCCGCGTGGCTTGAAGAAAAAAATAAATAGATATTAAGGCGCTATCATCTATCAGAAAATCAAATTCTAAGATAAATCTAGATCACCTTCTTTCTTTTTTCTTTCGATAGAAGAGGAAGGAAATAAAAAAAAATCAAGAATTGCAAGGTTTGAGACATTGGAAGGAAATCTTCGTCTGAGACTATTTGACGTATGAATGGATGTATGGATGTATCCGTTGATCCAACAGCCCAGCCAACTAGTAGGCAAGGTACGGACGCTCGGGGATGTGCAATGACTTTCTTCACTCCTAGTCCTGACAACGATTCAGTGGTTCTTGAAGATATCTACGAATCAGAGGACACCCTACCACCACCTGAAGGTCTGTGATACTAGGTAAATACTACCTTGTTTATAAGGGATTCCCTGGTATTAATAGGTGCATCAAGTAGCGTTGCATTTTGAGGGGATCTTTTTGCCTGAGTGCCGGCAGGGTCCTGCCACACATACACATTAGAGTATTTCAGATACGCAATCCCTCTAAATAATCATCTCAAGTTTCTTATCAAGCAATTGCCACGCCGCCACTGTATGTACCGTATGTACCTGTTCAACCCAAGTCAACCCAAGTCGACTCGAGACGTAATATTGCGCCAAGGAGGTGCAAAATTTGCTGCGGTGTTTCTACCAACGCCTGTTCCTTTAAGACTTAGAAACTCAAGCACCTAACGCTAAGTGCTAGATACTAATACGTAACCCCTCCTACTCTTTTTGGTAATTTCATCCCCACGCATAGCACGCATTGGTTAGTTCGTCTGGTTAGTCTACCTAGTAGTTAGTTCAAGTTAGTTAAGTTAGTCTCGAATCCCCTGGCTATAGAGAATCGGAGTCGGAATTCGGGTTCAACTACGATTACGAACATTCGATTTCGGAGGACTAATAAGAACCTAAAGTTTATCCCCGTATTTAGATCTCATGAATTGTTCAGATGGCATATGATTGAAAATATGTTATCAGCATACCTCGACCGACGATCCCTTCAAGTTAGTCTTGGTCCAATAAGCTGACGTATTCTCATAAAGTTGTAACATAAAGCGAACAACATCATATCATGATAATCAACCAACTGGCCAAGCCTCAAACAGTTGATTACATGTTGTGGGAGGCCGCCGACCGTAGACACATGGGTAGTTAATAAGCTTGAATCCTTCAATGGTTCCCCCATGGCGCCAGGTTACGTGCGTCCCAGTTGTCTGGTGTGATCACCCTAGAAAGAATAGGCTTTCGTTTCATCCGCCCCGCATGGGGGTGGAAAGCCCACTCCACACAGTCAAGGCTCAACACCTACGCGGGAGGCGGAAGCCTATCTTGACATATGAACGTTAGCTTCGTCCGGGGCAAAGGCATATGGGGAAAAAAAACCAAGATGCTAGGCTTTTTCTATTCTCTTTTCACCGACTAAACGTGCTATGTCACTATGAAATATCGGCGCAATAATTTGTCATAATGGGCCAAAGCGTCTGTGGGTAGGTAGGAGGATGCCAGATCCGGTCCTGTTTCATATACGTCTCAACCCTCCCATCTCAACCGGGAATTTTCTCTAGGTTGTAGATCACACAACGAACTAGCGGTGCGCAGAGATAATGCCCACTGAGAACCTTTATACACAAGTTATACTGTATGGACCTGTCGCCTGAACTCTTCGGCTCCGTCCGTTAATCGGGGCTAAAATAACTTGATACCAATGCCTTGGGTATGCTTAACATATCTTCCCACGGCATTATAATACAGCTCGTTAGTCCCTGGTCCTTAAAACAGACCTTAGACAGGTCCCGAGATGAGCATAGGTGAGAAAGAGTTTGATGATAATTATGCTTGATTAGGAGCAGACCCGGAGGAGACAAGCAGCTGCTGCGATCTCGACTCCGTGAACGGCCATGCCCATCGTCGTCCCTGCCAACCCCGAAGGGGGCTCGGATGACATCTGGCTATTTACAAGAAATGGTTTTTTGGCATCTAACATAGGTGCGAAAAAAAAGTGTGTTGTTGGCTGAAAGCTAGCCTTCCTTTATTCCCTTTCCTTTCCCCCCTATGAGACCCCTTTCGAGATATTTTTATTTCAAATGTCAACGCCAACCCGATGCTGCGACGAAGCATATATTGGCGCCGACACATAGATAACAAACAGGTATCATCAAGAAAACGAAATGTATACAAGCACAAAGGTAGGGGGTATATCAATCCAAGGGTCATAACACCTCGGTGAACCGGGAAACCGAAGCGTGGGACCGACTTGAACCGTCCTGCGAAGGTCGAGATGGTCCAAGTGGATCTCTAGGGGGAGGCTCGAGGGGCGACGTGTCCGGGGTAAAGGGAGCTTGCTCCGTAACTGGCGTCCGGGCCGGCCCCGGGTTGTAAACAGGGATACCGCTCTCCGGCCGCATCGGAGTACCAACGGCTAGCCTGGTCGGTCCCGCGTTAGTCAATCCGGGGAAAGCCTGGGAATCCCGGTAGTCTATCGACTGCTCGCTCAGCATGGTATCTCGAGGGTCCGAGTAACCGTCGCCTCCAAATTGTATCACCGGAGGCAACTTCCTCCCGGACACCTTGGAAAACCCCCTTTCGCCACCGTCCGACGAGGCACCGCTACGTCCAGAGTTTCGCTTGTGGCCGGTCAAGCTGGCGAGCGCCGCGGGGATCGCGAAGGGGACCGAACGTCGTGTTTCCGTCATGCTGCCAGCATTGCCTCCTCCGCCGACGGGGCCGGAATTTCCAACCAACGCGCCGCCGGGACCTCGTTCGCTGCCGGAGCCTCGCATGAGCTGCTGGGTGTTCTGGCGCTTTTTCCACCGGAGAAGGAACAGCGCTAGGATCAATATGGCTGCTAGCGCAGCCACACCTCCTAGCACGCTACCCGCGACCGTGGCGGCACCAGGCCCGCTAGAGGACGAGCTATCAGCGCCATCGGCCGTCGAGGTGCTCGAAGAGGATGGTTGCACATTGCCGCCTAGGCCAACGTCGCCGCCACCCGATCCGGTGGAGGATGCGAAGGCGGAGGACGAATTGGAGGATATCGACGCGGAGCTGGAACCGGAGCTCGTGGTACTCGTTGCCGAGGCGGACGAGGAAGAATTAGAAGAAAGTGAACTACTACTAGACAATACTGATGATGCTGTGGCAGAGCCGATGATGCTTTCTGCGGAAAAGGGAAAAACGGAAGAAGTGGAAGTAGAAGAAGTACTGTTGTTGGAAAGGATCGAGGTCGATGACGATGCTTTAGATGAGTTAGATATTGAAAGCGACGTAGTGGGGACTGCAAAAAACGAAGATGAAGACGAGGACGAGGATGAAGATGAAGATGATAAAGTTAAAGATGAAGACGGACCTTGGGTCGAATTAGTCACGCCGGTCAAGGAAGGAAAAACGGGAGAGCCTGATAAAGGAGTGGACGTCAAAGGCGAATAAGATAATGTGGGAAACGAAGTAGGCATCGAAGACTCCGACGGTGCTACGGTCGGGTCTATCGTCGGAGTGGAAGTTGTCGTTGATGAATCGGCGCCTGCATCGTCGCTGGTTGCTGTCGAAGTTGAAGAGAAACCTTGGGCAGATACAGATTCAGTGGCCGGGTCGACGGTGCTAGTATCGGATCCAGGATTAATTGTAGTCGCAGGTGTCTGTCCTCCTGAGGGCGTAAGGGTTTGAAGAGTAACGGTCGCACCAGACGAATCGATTATCTGAAGAACGGAAACTGTCTCAACGATAATTGTGGGTTCATCGGAATCAGTACGTTTGTGGCCCCTTTTACTGGAGTTATCGTTGTCGTTGGCATTGGCGTTGGAGTTGGAGTTGGCGTTACTATTACTATAGCTATTTTGAGAACGAGCGTGGTGGTTATGGTGGGTGTGTTGATAATGACGGCTGTGGCTGTCTCTGGAGTTGTGAAAATGATTGTGTTGATGTACGTCTCGGGCCTGAGGGAGTGAAGACCCCGAGACTGGGGTTGTCATCGCGCGTGGCGGTGAAAATGGAGAAATACGAGCTTTCCAAGTTGCGTGCGTGTAAGCGTGTACTAGAATACTAGTTTTTTTTTTAGGTCGAATAAGTCGAGTCGGATTCGCTGACGGGATCGAGCGGCGGCGCGCGGTGCGTTTCTTGACTCGTTCGGCTTCTAGCTTAGAGACTGGCTTGACTGCTGACTGGCAGGTCGAAATGGATAATGAATGAATGTATACGTTAAGTTTGGTTGAAGATCGTCCAGTGTAGTATCAGTATCCCATCATTATCGTATTATTATCGTCCCCTTGTTTTTTTTAAAACTCTCTTCCTCTTTTTTTTAATGAATCCTTCTTCTACTACTTCTGCGGCTTCTTCGTCTTCTTCGATCTCTTCTGTAAACCCTTCGGATCGTTACCGGGTCCTCATCGTTGGCGTGATAGGCTGGAACCGAATCATCGACACCAGAGCGACGAACGGTCAACTCGACGGTTAGGGAGGAAGTAGGAGGATGAGGTAAAGGAGAAAGAGAGAAAAAAAGAAATTAATTGAAACCTGGAGGAGGATGCGTTTCGATAATATGTTTGCCGACCAAAAATTAAAATGAGATACTTCTTAACAGTGGACACACCCCCAAGCATCGTTAGCTTCACCGGACGCTCGAATATGGCGTATGGTCCTAAACTTGGGGTGCTTAGGGGGGGCTTTGTCTCGCTGTAAATGGACGATAGCTTGCTAGATGGGTGTTGCTGCTCATTTCGCTTCCGTCGAGCGTTGTCCCTCTGACAAGGGGGCCATAAACATACGAGCCAATCACACGAAACAACTACGGCCAGGGACATGACAGGACCATCTATTATTGGCCAGGGACACGGGCATTTTCTTTACAAACATTCGGCCATCTCTTGTTATCCTCGTTATCCTCATCATTATCATCTTGATGTTGCACCACTCCTGATATTTCCTTCTCCTTTCTCTCTCAAATGTAGCCAAGCTTTATGAAACCCCTATTCTTTTTGACGAGTAATAATTCTCTTTTGCATTCCCATTTTTATGTCTGTGCTGTACATGTATGTCTTGTAGGTATTATTATTATTATTTACATAATTTTAATAAGAGATAGTTGTCAACCTTGGAGAGCTGTTGATAATATGAGTAAAATCTAAGACATATTGCCCAAAAAAAACATCCTCCAAAAACCAAAATGTACCTATCCTCTAACCGACGTATGCAGGAACACGGAACACGAAGTCGGGACTGCAACAAGTTATCAACTTCATCCCACACAAGGTTAGGCACGGGTAGCTAAGGCAGGTAAGATATCTCTTGCATATCACTTGTCCCCGTTGTGTCTAGGATAGCCTATGGGCGGCTGTAGAACAGCTCGTATTCCCTCGGTGCATGTACCTATTGCAGGAATTGCAGATCTAATGGAGAGCCACGCGATTCAGATTGATTGATTTCTTTTGGTGGGCAGATAATCTGGATTGGGTTTATCACACACCAGTTGGATCAAGTTTCCGGTTGCAACAGAAATTTCTACGCTGTAATCATCCTCGAAGCCTCGCCAGCTATGGTCGAGATTCAAGCTCGTTCATCTCCACTGCCCGGTTCTGTTTGTTGTTTAAAGATCAAGGCTTGATCTCCTATGACTAGCTAGATCGGTCTAGCCTCCCGGCCTAATAATAATTAGAATCAAGTCCCCGGGACGATGGGTGGGCCATCCCGGTCGCCTCATTTACATTGCGGATGCTTACGCGCAGTCCCTGGTACTGAACCATCTGAACCAATTCTAAAATCACCCATCCTCCACAACAAATTGCGTCATAATCAGTAAGAAATTATTCTCAGTAGCGAAGGAAATTAATCATATTTTAACTTTTAAAGATCCGAATTCGATGAACTAGGAAATATATTCACACATTATATCCAACGCATAAACTTGATTTGATCTGTAAGAATTTGGAGTCGAAGCCGTCAATATCTAATACACCATGTAGGTAACTCTTCAGAGCTCAAGCCAAGATTTTACTAGTGGTTAGCTTCGGCCTACATCCTAGTTTTACATCAAGCCGCGTGCGATACACCGTACCATCGTAGTCTCTTGAGTCTAGACTAGCTTCATAGCAACGCGTGAGCCTCTTCGCTGAAAAAAAGCCTTACCCATGTATCCTGGCCAAGGAAACATAATCCACATTAGAGACAAACAAGCTCATTGCCTTGGTCAACTACATTGGGTGGTATTCGAGACAACAAACATGGCTAGAGAATAGTAAGGCAAAGGATTGATGATGGTTGCGAGATTAAAGAAGGATCGCTAGTATCGTTCATAAATATGTCAGCAATGAATCTTATGATTTTGTCATACCAATGCATACATCCTTACTTGATTTCTCGTAACTTACTTACTTGACCTATGAGTGGCTGAGATTTGAGTAGTATCTCATCATGAAATAGAAATGAACATAAAAAGACGGTTGCTTCAGCTTGGTGAGCTAAGATTTTCGCTTAGACGAAACGATCATAGAAGCCGACGTCGGCTTCGCAAAATTGCTCCTCAATTGCTCCTCAATCTCCACCAAGTCTTGGAAAGACATCTATTTAGTTGACAACTGCAGAACATGAAATTTATACTCTCAATAAGTCATATAATTCATCCACGGACTTAATATAGCGTCGTCGGTTTATTTGCTGGGTCCCCAGGTTTGAATTCAACCTTCAATAGGTAGGTATGATGTTTGATAGGGCCCTACCGACCTTTAACCCATTACTATACTACTAAGTAACTACGTTGATATATATGATAAAGTGAAAAGTATTCCAATCAGCCTCACTGCCAATGCCACCACCCCGTTCTTCCCCATGCCCAGGTGACCTTCCCTTAGAGCCTCCGGTTCAATCTCAGAGCCAACAGTTCCTCGAAAGACAGTACCTGTGTTGCTATAAGGCTTAGATTGCAGCCATGATACAGATTTAGTGAGGGTTAACTTCCGAATTTCCTTAGGTACCTATCTAGTAGGGTTACGTCTGAAAGGAACTAGATACCTTAAGATGAGTATCCATATAGATATGAAAGTTGAAGAAGGTAATTTTGTAATCATACCCAACTTAACGTAATGTCAGGGCCTGATCTAAAGATAGGATGAAGGTTTTCCGAACTTCGTATCCCAATACGTGCTAGCAGTTCGTCGACCTTTCATCCGTAAGCGATACTCGATACCGCCACCGCTTAGCACTAAGCGTTAGTAAGAACATATTGAAGATATCATAAGAGCATGACCAAGAAGATGGATATAATCAGTAAGATAGGTATACAGGCAATTCATAGCCGATGTGTTCTAGGCTTATCAGGGTATGTGTCTGGGTGGGTATATCAATTTACACACGAGAACGTTCCCGAGAGACAGTAATTTAGGATGCTAGATGTTAACATCAACTCGCTTCTTGCTCCAGCCTTTGCTGATTATGTTCGACGTCGTGTAGAGGTGGACGAGTCAAAGGAAAACTCAATAGTTAAATAGACAGAAAATAATTTGTATCCGAAATAACTGGTAAGCGTGTTTACAGCGGAAATGGGGATAACCAGAGTGAAGAAAACCAACAATTTTCATGAAAAAGGGATGTTTAAGGAGACATCTTCTATTTGCTTTCTCTGATCAAATAATCAATCAACTGTGTAGCCGAACTTAAGAGTGGTGATTAAAAGTAACTGACCAGTCATGAAAAACTTGTACGTACGGATATGTTCGACACAGCAACCCCTTTTCAAATGGGAGAACCATCAACTTCCAAACACGAAAGGCCCATATGGTCGTGAAGCATAGCATATCATCGCGCCCAGCAATATCTGGGCATGACCGCAAGTGAAAAGCACATAAATCCATTGCAAATCGTCTCGTACACAGACACCAAGATTCGGTCAACTTCGTTTTCAGGGTATCATGAAAATGCCTTGATGCTAATCTCATATATGAAAGCTCTCAGGAATAGCCCGAATCAACGCCCAAACGCCGCCTAGAAATATAGAAACTCATCTGACTCTCTTAGGCCCTAGGCGAACGACACTCTCTTCTTTTTCGGTTTCGCAGCCCTCGTTCCAGAGGTGGTGGCCTCTTTGATTACAGCATCATCGGCGTCGTCTTCATTAGGTTTATTTGTCCTCTTTCTCTTTCTCCTCAATGATTCCTTGGTCTGATCGAGCTTCGCCTTCTTCTCTTCTTCCTTCTTTTCCGCCTCCACTCTTCGCGCCTCGCGAATCTCCTCCATCTGTCGAGCCTTGATCATTTTAGATTCGATCTCGCCATCCTTGTCCGCTTGCACCATGGCAAGTATTGTGTTCATGCTCTCCTATTATCGCAGCGACATACGTTAGCACTCTTCATTGCGCAAGATGCTTATCTTGTTCTAGATTGGTAGACATACCTTATCGTCCACAAAGACCTTGCCTTTCTTCTTCCCTTTGGGTTTCGTAACTCCGACGGGTGTCACCATATTCAATTCCGGAATTCCTAGTTCCTTCTCGGTGTAGACCTTCTTCTTCTTTTTCTTGAGCAGGTCGGCGAGACCTTTACCCTTCACCTGCTTCGAAAGAACCGGACCCTTCCGTTTTGATTTGCTGACGCCATCTGGCGGGCCTCCTTTCGACAATTTGCTAGAGCTGATGCCGGACTTATTCGCCGCATGTTTGTTCTTGACTGTTTTCGTTCGCGATGGTCCCATCTTGAGTCGTGTGGAGTTGCGACGAGAGGCAACTTGAAGAATTCGGTGCTACTTGAAGTTCGCGGATGTACAAAGTAGAGCAGAAATAATTTTGGGAACTTTTCTCTTATCGATAGAGGGGGCTGGTCTGCAGGTGGGGCAGCGTGAGCCTGTGAAACCAAATTCAGTAATTCGCTTTGTCCTGGTTGGCCAATTGCCCGCAGTAGCTTTTTTCTCTGCAGCTAAGCCGATGCTCGGCCTATTAAAAATTGTAGATTAAAGTTCAAGTCATACATCTGTTCCCGTTCAGCTTAACGATCTTACCCGAGTAACTTGCAAAAATTATTTCGATAGAAGTCAATTCGGTTACTCCACAACCCAACCACAATGGGCTCCGAAAAACCTAGCCAGCGGTGGGCGGCGCTCGCCCGCGACACAAACGAAACCAAGATCCAACTGGCCTTAAACCTCGACGGCGGGGACTTCCCCCCGGACATCGACTCCCGCCTACTAGCCTCCGTCACCAACGGCCACGCCAGCCAGTCCAGCAAATCCCAAACCATCAGCGTGAACACAGGCATCGGCTTCCTCGACCACATGCTGCACGCCCTAGCTAAGCACGCCGGCTGGAGTCTGGCTCTAGCCTGCAAGGGCGACCTACACAGTAACGACCCCCACCACCCCTCCACACAACACCCATAACTTAAGAACAACGAACAAACCCCGCTGACGCAACACCCCAACCCATAGTCGACGACCACCACACCGCCGAAGACTGCTGCATAGCGCTCGGGTACACCTTCGCCAGCGCACTCGGCAGCGCAACCGGGCTAGCGCGCTTCGGATACGCCTACGCGCCTCTCGACGAAGCGCTATCGCGGGCCGTCGTCGACCTCTCGAACCGGCCGTACAGCGTCATCGAACTAGGCCTGCGACGCGAGAAGATCGGCGATTTGTCGTGCGAGATGATCCCGCACTGTCTGCAGAGCTTTGCGCAGGCGGCGCGCGTGACGCTGCACGTGGATTGTCTGCGGGGAGAAAACGACCACCATCGCGCCGAGAGCGCGTTCAAGGCGCTGGCGGTCGCGGTGAGACAGGCGACGAGTAGGATACCGGGGAGAGAGGGGGAGGTTCCTAGTACGAAGGGGACTTTGAGTGTGTAGGGTTGGGTGGAGTGAAAATAAAAAGGAAATAAAAAGAAAATGATAATAATTGTGGTTAATGAGTGCTAATGTCCTCATGTGAAGTCGTAAAGCCAGGAGAATCCGATGTCCTCTTCGATATACGCCTATTTCTCCAAAACCTACGGATTCGCATAGTGATACACACTGAAGGCGAACACGGACGATAGATATCACGAATACAAATATCGTGTTGATTCATCTGACATAACTACAGCATCCCCGGTCATGACCCCGAAATCCAGGGGTTCGACTATGGCCATCCACATTATGATACACAGTCCCAACTTTGCGACAGAATTATCATCATTAAGCAACCACATACCCCTCAGCTGTATCCAGCAATCTCATTCTGATTCCCGTAAAGCAGCGCGTGACAACCGTCCCATATGTCAACCCCTGCAGGGTATCACTTCCAGTTCATATCTGCTTCGTACAAGGCACTATTTGTCCTCATCATGTTCATATTCATCAACAGTCTCATGCATCCGTCGCAGGTCCGAGCCCGCTTAGTAGCGATAGCCGGCCGGCGTGGTGTGCGTCGTGGCGGTACCGGTCTCGGGGTACGCCACTTGTCCGTCGTACTGGTACTTGTTATTGTAGGTTCCGGTCTCAGGACCAACCGCCGTAGCCTCCGTGTTGTAACTCTGGCGCATCTGGTCCGGTTGGGTGTGCGCGGGTAGAACGTTGGGGTCCTCCGCATCGGCAGTTCGCTTTTTGCGGAAGAGACCGAGTAGGCCGCGACGCTTGGCGTAGCCCGAAGTGTAGTTGTTAGCTGGACTTGGGCCGAATCGCTGTTCCTTGCGTCGGTGGCGGACGAGAACGACCTCGAGAGCTGCAGAGAAGACGAAGAAGAGGCTGGTTGGTTAGTTAGCAAACTGTGTTAATGGAATTATGGGATTGAACGAGGGCGTCTTACATCGCAACTATCGAAACCGCTAGACATGCAGTCTCCATCTGACAAGCTTCTCGGTAGGTCGGGTGTTTGTCGTTGATCAGACTCTCGGCTTGGCCACTTCCAAAGACGGTGTCCACCGTGCCGGTGCAGCTGCTGGCGCCTGCTCTAGTGGAACTAGCTACGTAGATGTATGCGCCGATGAAGCAGATATCCAGGACGATGGCGATGAAGGATGTAAACGGATGTCCGGCTAGGCAGCACAGAAGCAATAGACCGACGATGGTGTATAGTACACCAATACCCGAGATTCCTTCAACGGCACGGGTCCATGTTGGTATCGTTAAGCCGCGATTGCTCAGGGTCGCGAGGAAATATGAGAAGATGGCGAGAATAAGAGCGCTGCAGCAGAACTGGATGCCTCGGAAGAACCACTGCACCAGCTTCAGCGCGAAACCCGCTTTTGCGCCCATGATGGCGATTTTTGGTAATTGTTTGCAGCTGTTTGCACGATTAAATTTTTAGCTGTACGATTGAATATGTTGTATGATGCCGAATGAATGTTGGCAAATTGAGTTCGACAAAATTCCAAAGATTCCGAAATGGATTGGAATAGATCTAGACGCGGAAGGTGTATGAAGTGACAATATACAAAGGGCGGGAGTAGGAATGGAATTAATAGGTTGGTTGGTTGGAAACTGGAGTAGAATGGAGATTGAACAAACCGACAGGATTAAGAGGGTCGTCGATCGGTGAAAGAGATTTGACGTCGATTGGGAACATCAAACGGTATTTCGGTCTTAAAAGAAGGTCGGATGATGCCCGCAGTTCTTCTACTGAATCCGATCAATTTAATTAACCGTCAGTCCGTGACGATGACGAATATGGGTCTTTTCTGGTCCCAGTTGCCCCTCCACAGCTTCTTATTCGACACAAGCTTGTTGCGCTATTGCCGATCTACCGATGTGACGTTGGATATCGACAGGGATTAAAAACCAGTAAATTCTCTGATTTGTTACAAAGCTAGCAGAGCCACGTTAAATCGTCATAGTCTGTGGCGGAAACTGTGGCAGCTCTAGCACTCTAGTCTTCAGCCACACTCAACAATTGATGACGATCGTCATCCATCCGCCTCATCCGTCGCAGGAAGCAACCTTTATTAAAGAGAAGCGGTGCAAACAGATTAAAAAAGGGGATTCACACGTGAATATCTCGGTTCTTCCTTTATGAAAATTTTGCATTATTCCCACAATTGACTGAACTGTCTTGTTTATCAACAATGAACCATCACGTGCCACCCCATGATGGTTCAAGATTAAGTTTCGGGATGACGTCGTGCCACTTTACTCCATGAATGTTGTATACGAAGTACCTTGGTACCCCTTTGTCCTTCAACTCATACATGTATCACTAGCTTGAAACCATTCGCATTCAGGCCAAGATGATTAAGTTTAGTATTGTAGTATTGATTATTTTATTATTTCCCCCCTTATTCAGCTCTTTAGCTAAGAAGCCAACTTATATTAATAGCCGCAGCTATAATCGTATGGCTAGGTACCTGCTAGCCCTGCATCACTATTCGAATCTTCTTTCTTTTAAAGCTGATATAAACTAATGACAGCTTTCTTAAATAGATTTTAGCTCTTTACGATCCAGAACATTGAGATCAGGATTGTGGCGGTTGACACCGGGATTGCCTTGCTTCCGCGTCTTTCAGCTTGACTGTCTTTTAAGACATTACGAATAGACTAAGTTGCGAGGAAATGACGCTCATAAACATAGGTGCCTTAGGTACCTAGTAGGTATTCTTGCTTACTATGAATTGAATCCAAATATCAAAAAGTATTTGAGTTTAGCGGTATTCTTTAGTATTCTACCCCGGCTTTTATAGTATTGACTGATGCGCCTTATAGCTGCAACCGCATAATAAGGGGTTCGAAGTTGATACTAGAGAACACTCAAAGCATAGTTCAGGACCATAAGAATATCCATGCTGCCCAGGCCGTTAATCATCACCTCTATTGGCCGCTTTGCTGTTGATGGCCTATCGAGTTGCTGACTTTTGTTATATTAACACGCTCTCCCTATTTCACGGAATTCAGAAGCAAGGACAACTGCTCTATTATAAATCTTTTATCGGTATGTGTTGTATTCATGTGATCGAGTAATGGAATTTGGTGTACTATGATGATAGTACATTCTTCATGGGCCGAACACGGGGATTTGTCCCATTCGCCTTAGCAGCCGTTTTCGCGAGATATTTCCCGAAATACTCTTCTCGATATCGAAGCCCCCGCAAGTTATGACTATCATGAACACGGAGTCTCTCCCATACCGAGTTTTGTCCCGTGGAATAGACCATGGAACTGGTCTGATAGCGGAGATTTATGATCTAAACATGTTTACATGTATGAGACCTCAAAAGTCGGGAGCAGATGTGAAATAAGCTGGTGCTCATCACCCTGGTTCATCTCTTCGACTTGCCCTTCGCCTTTGTCGCTTTCTGTTTATCCACGAAATCCTTGATAATTGCATGCAGATCTTGATTCCGCCTGGCCAGGAGTAAGACGTCTTCGGTGTTGATAGTAGTTCGTCCTGCATGACGACTGAAGCTCTCCAAATCCAATGCGACGTTTTCTAGAATCAATCAGCTTCTACTGTAAAGTATATCTAGAGTTTGTATATCCGAAGCGATACCTATTTGGGCCCAGACCATCTCAGTTAAAGCTCCGATGAATTGAGGAGTCACGTTTCTGTTCCTCCGTAAGGTCTCTTCATCAACCATCTTCCCTACTGCGAACCATAATGCAGCTTTTAGTTGCTGTTTCAATGTTAGCTAACTTTCCTTTACAAGTGATGATCATTAATATTCTTACCTCTCGTACCTCATCTTCAGACTCACCCGCCATGATGAATGGATAGGCTTGTCTAAAATCCCAGGAGGTGTTTCGATTTGGGTTAGGGGTGATGATAAGGACTGATGGTTGAACGCGTCTAAATTACGTCAGGCGCGTCTAGACATTTAAGGTTAAAGAGTGAGCCACTCTAAAAACAGGTCCGTGCGCGCTAATACCGAGAGGCTTTTTTCTCCCCCAAAGATCTTTTGTTTGATTTTACCTCAAGTTTATGGATCCATACGTTTTGAGTAATTGTTTATTATTATTGACTCACGATACCGAAGCTTCCGACGAGTATATATACTTGCCGTGAGCATTATAATATACTTACTCGTCGTTCCTAACTTTCTTCTACCCTTCTACCACTGCAGATTCGCATCTTCAATCGTTCTGCATATCATCCATCAGCTGCGACAAGAACGAAAACGAGAACCATTAGTCCAACATGTCGGAACTCGTAGACCTTGTCGCCCATTTATTCGACTCGGTAAACCAACTATTCAATCTAGTCAGAGAGCGATTCTCCCACAATGTCTCCGAGTCCTTCACGTCCATGACACCGAAACAATGGATTCGGCTAGTCATCATTGTTGGCGCATACGCGCTGCTGCGACCTTACATCATCAAAATGGGTGCCAAATTTCAAGAAAAGCAAATGGAGAAGCAGTTCAAGGAAGAGGAGGAACGGCAAGCGGAAATATCTCCTAATCAACTGCGCGGCGAAATCGGTTTACCCGAGGATAGTGATGACGAGGACGAACAGGCGGAAACTACGGCTTCGGATTGGGGAAAGAAGGCTCGGAAACGGCAGAGAAACATGATCAAGAAGCTGTTGGATGCCGAAGAGAAGAGACTTCAGGAGCTGCAGGAAGATGAGGAGGATAAGGATATCGAGCAGTACCTCGTCGGATGAAATCAATGCATCGTGCCGACACGCAGGAGGGCTGTCGGCTTGTCTCGTTATCGCAGCTTACAAATTTCAAAATGCCAGTCGATTAAATCGCCCGTTTTACCGCCTGTCGGATTAACTGTCGTCTGCGTCTTACAGTTTTGCAAACCTTGAATGGAAAACTTGGAACTTGACTTGTGCCGGCGACAGGGTAACGTGCATGGTCTGACGAATATCCAGTCCATCGTGAGAGCCTAATCGAGAGTTCCCCCCCAGAAGTTATGGTTAACCTGTCGTGCGTTGTGTTTGCATATGATCGGAACATTCTCCATGTTGTGCGATCTACCTCAACTCACTACGCAAAAGAGCTGCATGTCGTCGGACTCTAATATTCTAATTGAAAGGTACCATACGTGCGATCTGAATCAAATACGAATGCAGGCAGATCCGTTATCGAGTCTCATCATACTTCCTTGAAGGCCGTCGGTTGCATTGCCCACTATAGTTAGGTGTCACAACCAGGTGATTGGAAACTCGAATATTGACGGTAGTTTGTGATTGGAAGAAATATAGTAGGAGACATGGGCTCGGCAAGGCCAGCGCAGGGAACATCGTATCATTTAAGCCGCCATGAATCACGTTCAAATATCATTTTCTGGCTTATATTGGTGTTCCGGTTGTCACACCGCTGTGTCATCCCTTGATTGACCGATTGTCTGGTTTATTGCCCAAGCAGATCCTGATTGCTATTCGCTCCGCCGCTAGAACGAGGACAACGGGAATCTCGGACGAGGTCAGACAAGACACCATGTTAAAAGACAATGTATACATGTCGTTTCATATCCACAGCAAGTCCACCTATGGGAGCCATACCATTGACGTCGTGAAAGTCAATCCAAGAGGACCCATGTGAGGATATTCTATGGGAGATCAAAGCAGCGCCGACGAGGATGCCCACTCAAATATGGCGTGGCATTCAAGATTATATATAATGAGCGTATCAGGTAAGTCCTTTGAAGCTAGACTTACCTTAGCTGCAGAATAAGCTTCGTCTGGAGTCAAACAGCTGCTCATTGGTAGCTTCACTGTTGCTACTGTGTAAGCTAACAAGCAAGCATCTTACGTGCATTCAAGGTTAGCTTAGCCATGACCATGATCTTGTATTACCCCGATCCGTCTTGTCGGGACACTAAATGCTTATTTTCCTTGAGGTTCTCGGTGCCATGGAAAGATGTGGGCTCGTGACAGTATATACCTAGTATATTGACATCAATTCATCCCAATACGATAATTGAAACTACCCTACAGGGAACCAATGATAATGGAAAATCGTAGGAATCAGTTAGTACAACATTGGAGCTGGAATAGGTCGAGTACATATTCTTTGGGTGTCTGTAGATGTTCAATATATTTATATATTTATGATATCTGATTCCAATAACAGGATGGTGGGTATCTTCCTGGCCATAAGCCTCACTCGATAATACCCGGCATCACCAACTCTCACCGGCACTGATCTTATCTCGAACAGAAACCTTTCCGCATTACCTTGAGGGGTTTAAGGCAATGAACAGTGAAAGAGGCCTAAAAGCACACCTACCCCATGCAAGCTAGGTAGCTGTACCAATCCATTAGCTGATAGACTGCCAAGGCGATCTAAGTATGCTTGGCGGTGAGGTGAAGAGAGAGAAACGGGAAAGAGTCAACATCTGCCGCGCGTAACGATAACCCTCCCTAAGCTAACATTGGTCTTGGCAAGCCACAAATGTATCGCTCCGTGTTGGAGAAAACGCCTTGTCAGCTTGTGCCTTCCTGTGCCTCCTTATCCGATTCTAGAGAGGGGAAGTGCGATGTCAATATCGTGGTGTACCGAGATCTGTGGTCTGTGCCCGGTGGCTTTTGTCCGATGCGATGACCAAATGGACTTGGGCTAATTTTATCCACCGGAAAAGCCTACCTAACATGTCATAAAATTTGGCTGATCAATGACAGTGCAGCGGTGGTCAACTTAAGCCCCGGGACTTGCCAACGGACTAGGAAAGGACTGGTGGGTTTTTTTCTCTTCTCACATGGGTTGCTTTAGCCACTCAATAGTTATTCGTGAATGTGCATGCATAAGAGTAATACCTAGTAGCAATCGCAACACTCTTTTACCTAGGTATTGACGAAAAAAAATAATCTCATCCCGCCTCCTTCGCGCAGCCCTAAGAGCAAGCGGCAGGCTGGCTGGGCTGACTGGTTTGCTGCATGCCCAACGAATCACACAAATCACGCGAATCACATCCATATAGCCAAGGCGACGGATTCCCTTGAGACATGACTTAATATTCCTGTGCCGACCCGCCGGTTCATCCCTAGCCTAGACCGCTGCCGGTATTTTGAGCTCGACATCGGCACTCCAGCTTGAAAAAACAGGCTGTCATACATACTGGTCTAACTTCTTCAACTCGCAAGTGGTTCCTGCTTGGCAGCGGCGAAGGTTCTCACGATGAGCGATGGTAAGCTCTACTACGCCGAGCCTCCACCAGGCCAGGTGCGCACTCCGGTCAATCCACCGACGCGCCGCGGTGATCTTATGGCCGCCGGTATCTCGACAACTATTATCGCCGGCATTGCCCTCGCTCTTCGTCTTTACACGAGGGTTTACATGCTCAAGAAGAAACTCGAAGCCGATGACTGTGAGTAAGAGACTTGGCGCTTTTTAGGCTGTTAACTAATATGAGCTGAAGGGCTTGTCATCGCTGCTTATATGATCTCGGTTGCGATGCTGGTATTTGTGAAGAAAGGTACCGTATTCCCGCTTTCTCTGGGAGAGGGTTAGCTGCTGGCTTTTTTCTAACTCGATATTCTGAATAGACATCGACCATGGCCTCACATATCACGTCTGGGATATTCTGCAGGATACTTACCATATCGGCGAACGCCTGGTAATAACGACAAAGTTCTCTCGATATATCTGCTATAGCTAATGTCTATCTTAGTATGGCCTTCTAGCTTACCTCAGCTTCATCTTAAGCGTCAGCTTCGCCAAGATGTCCATGCTTGTCCTGTATCTGAGGCTCGCGCCGCATATGTGGTTTCGTTGGACTTGCTATATATGCATCGCTATCATCGCCTCCTATTCGGTGACGGCGGCGTTAGTCGAATCACTAGCCTGCAGGCCGCTTCAAGGTATCGTCGACGAGAGCTTAGACGCCGTGTGCTATGACTCGTATCCTGCCTACATAAGTCTGAGCAGCTTAAGGTATGAAATAAAATCACCCTGCTTCGCGACTCTTGATAAAGACTGACATATATACAGTATGTCATACATGATGCTCTATATTCGTAGTGAGATTGCTCACACGTAGTAGATATCGGAATCGATATTATCATCTTGTTATTGCCAATACCGTTGGTGATTCGAATGCAGCTCCCCAGAAGGCAAAAAATATCGGTAATATTACTTTTTGCGACGGGAATCGTGTATGTGCATCATCTTTATCTTCCTCTCTTTCGGGCGTACGAAGTTTAGAATTACTAATCGGTCGTTAGTGTATGCTGTGTCGCTCTCAAGCGTGTTACCTACATACCCGTGCTGGAAGCGAGTGAAGATTATGACTGGGATGCGGTACCTGATAGTGAGTATACGTGATAAACATCATATCTTATACCTTTCAAGGGCACCAAACCCTCCCGTGGAAGCTGGATTCTCATATAGGAGTGGTTACTAATCTTGAATATACAGTGATACTTTGTTTCATCGAGGTGAACCTGGGTATAGTCTGTGCCTCGGTTCCAGTAGTTCGCCCCTTTTTCAGCCGACTCCTCCCAGCGCTCCTGGCATATGGACGCAAGAGTTCCGGGGTATCATCGTCGTCCGGACCGGAAAGCGGCCGAGTGATTGACACGGTAGAACAGAAGAATATAGAGAGGCAGAATCTCAAACGGCGAAATATAGGGCACGACGAGTCTTACGACATGTCCACGCTGAGTGAGGCTAGTAGATGCCTGGATAGTCAAGACGAAGAGTCTAGGTTATGGCCTCCGCCCGAAACGATCAAGGGCCGCGGCTTTGGTAAAGTTTCCACGGAGGTTTAAAAATTGAGAGTTGGAGGAGTTTGCGCTGCCGTTGTATTTTTATTATACCCACTATACCCTTGGCTCAATGTCTTTTAGAAGAGAACGGACTACTATGATGTAGTTGCTATAAATTCCGACTAAATGTGGAAATGTGATTTATGATTTTGTGCTATAGAAGTCAATACTAGTCTCAGTTATGTATGCGAATATAATATGCGAATATATGTGCATAAAGTACATAAAATGCATAAAGAGGGACATATATATGTAAAGTCCGATATCTCCACATGATCACGTGTGCATGGGTACGTAACTGGAGAGATACCTGCCCGCTAAAGTCGATTGGGGTTTAGTGGAGAAGCTTCTTTCGAATGATCACCATCCACTGGATCTAATTCAAATCAGTCAGCGCAAAGCCGAATTCAATTTCTAACCTCATACTACGGCATCGTCATTGTACCAGAAATTCCCGACGCAGCCTGCTGTCGGGTTTCAGCCAACGCTCTCTCAGCCCGCTATACTAGCGGTTGCCGTCTTATATCGTCGTAAGATATAAGATAGCACGGCATCTGGGCTCTTAGCATTTTCCTAATCTTCCGCACTCGATAATTATCTCGCCTTCTTTCCGATCCTTACGCCTACGGTTGGTAACAAGCCTCCACGGTTTCCTACCGCCCACCATGTCAACCATATTACGACGGTCGGCTGGCCTCGCGCGGATCACTAGCATTTCATTTAGTGCTTCTGCCCGCGCGAGTGTACGCACAACCCGTCTTTTACGCACATCGCAGTCTGCTTGGCTACCCCAACAACCTCGTTACTATGCCGACAAGAAGTCCGAAGATTCCGATGGCAAGAAAAATGCTAGTCAGAATGGAGCGTCATCATCGAAGAACCATTCATCAAAGCCTGGAATGAAAACTACGGGCTCGCCGGGTCCAACGGAGGGCGAGGCACCAGCAAAATCCGGCGCAGGAAAGGGAGATAGGTTACCACTACCTGAGGGCTGGGTGCATCTCACTGATGAGGAAATCAACACCCTTACTGAAACCTTTATAAAATTTCCCGGGCCATTTAACATGGACAAGCCCGTTTTGAAGACTATAAGAATAACGGGGGTACCAATCCAGCTGCAAGAATTGATCCAGAAGTATAGGAACAAAACCATTACGATTGTAGACTTTGGCAAGGCAATGAAGAGTATAAATACTTTGGCTTCGCGAATTAGGGAATTGCATTTAGACGATATACATGAGCAACTAAGCGCGAAGGAGCCAAGAGAGGAAAAGACATCGCAAGGGACGAAACGGTCACAGCAACAGCAACAGCAACAGCAACAGAAACAAGGAGACAAGCAAGGCTCTGAAAAGGGCGAAGGCAAATTTGGTGGGTTCAAATCAAATAACCCGAACCAGAACAAACCACCTCCGCCTCAACCCGACAACAATAATGCTTGGAAAAACGACTGGCTTACAACAATTATGGGTTCGGCTGTCGCTTATTGGCTCTACAATTCCTTATTCGACGGTGATGGCCGAGAAATGTCATGGCAGGAGATCAGGAAGAACTTCATAGAGAAGGGTCTCGTTGAAAAACTGGTCATTCAGGGTCACAGAGTCCGCGTCGAGCTTAATCGAGATGCGGCTCGATCTATGTATCCTGAATCGGCTGCGACTCGCCCTGGCTTCCATTACTACTTCACGATTGCCTCCGCCGACGCTTTCGAAAAGCGTCTAGAAGACGTTCAGAATGAACTTGGAATCCCCACAAGCGAGAGAATACCCGTGAGCTACGCTGGCGAGAACCCGCTCTTCAACATTGTACTAGCGTTCGGTCCCACTCTAGCGCTTGTCGGCCTGCTCATCTGGGCTTCACGACGCGGTACAGGTGGTGCTGGCGGATCGGGCGGTGTTTTTGGGTTTGGCAAGAGCAAAGCAAAGCGCTTTAGTCACGAGACAGCGATTAAAGTCAAGTTCTCAGATGTCGCCGGTATGGACGAGGCTAAGCAAGAGATTATGGAATTCGTCAGCTTCCTTAAAAGGCCAGAAAGGTTCGAGAAGCTTGGCGCAAAGATCCCGCGCGGCGCAATTCTTGCCGGACCCCCTGGAACAGGTAAGACGTTACTTGCGAAAGCCACTGCCGGCGAATCAGGTGTGCCGTTCTATACCGTGAGCGGTTCGGAGTTTGTCGAGATGTTTGTTGGTGTCGGTGCGTCTAGGGTCAGGGATCTTTTCGCCACGGCGCGCAAGAATGCCCCATGCATCGTTTTCATCGATGAGATTGATGCCATCGGTAGATCTCGTGCTGAGGGCCAACGGTTCGGAGGTAACGATGAACGAGAAGCCACGCTCAACCAAATTCTTACGGAGATGGATGGTTTCAATACTACCGATCAGGTTGTCGTTCTCGCTGGTACTAACCGAGTAGATGTCCTGGACAAGGCCCTGATGCGACCCGGTCGTTTTGATCGACACATCAACATCGACGCCCCAACGATGAAAGGACGACAGGATATATTTAAAGTTTACCTTAAGAAGATCGTGACTAATGAGGACATCGAATATCTGAGTGGCCGGCTCGCATCTCTAACACCAGGTTTCGCTGGTGCGAATATAGCGAACGTTGTAAATGAGGCTGCCCTCATCGGTATGTTTATCCACCTCTATTTTGATTTGGTGTAATTTACTCACAAGACAAATAGCCGCAAGGGGTAATGCTACGTCGATCACATTGTTGCACTTTGAACAAGCTATTGAGCGTGTCATCGGCGGTCTTGAGCGCAAGTCGCTTGTTTTACATCCGAAAGAGAAGAGGACTGTAGCCTACCACGAGGCGGGGCATGCTATCTGTGGTTGGTTTTTCAGATATGCCGATCCTCTATTGAAGGTTTCGATCATACCTAGAGGTAAAGGTCTAGGATATGCGCAGTACCTACCGGGAGACGCTTATCTAATGACCTACGAGCAATTGATGGACCGAATGGCCATGACGTTAGGCGGTCGTATCTCAGAAGAAATTCACTTCCCCACGGTGACTACGGGGGGTAGTGACGATTTTGACAAGGTGACTCAAATGGCTACGGCCATGGTAACGAAATGGGGCATGTCAGAAAAGGTTGGGCCACTACATTTCCGGAACGACGAGAGTAGGGTGTATAAACCTTTCTCGGAGGAAACGGGTCGAATGATCGACGCGGAGGTGAGACGGATTGTTGAGCAGGCGTACAAGAAGTGCAAAGATCTCCTGCTAGAGAAGAAGAAGGAAGTAGGAATAATCGCAGAGGAGCTGTTGAGGAAGGAGGTATTGGTTCGAGACGATATGGTTCGGTTATTAGGGCGTCGACCATTCGATGATAGAGATGACTTTTCTAAGTATTTCGGTGCCGATGCCAAGCCACCACCGGCACCAACCCCACCGCCAGAGCTCCCCGGCACGCCAGAGCCTCCTTCTAGTCCTGCGTTATTCAAGGAAGATAACGGCGAGATAAGGAGGTAACAATCTTTTGTATATACGACCTCATATCACGCACGGACGGGGAGTTGTCGAGGGTTAAGGGCTGCTGTCATGATTTATGATGACTCGAAGCTCTCAACTCATTCTATGTATGTTCTATTACTAACGAGAAAGGGGAAAAACATACCATCTTGCCGCGACCTGCACATACTGTACAATACTACATAAGAGTCTCATAATCGCAAGGCACCGGCGTTTGGAAGTTAAAAAAGAAAAAAAGAGTTTTGAGTTTCAACGAACATGCCGATGACGCACCTTCGTTCCCTCCATCCTTCGTCTCCCCACAATTACCTAGAAGTCGTTGCCCCCCGGTTACGGGTTTCCTGGTCGCTGTGGGGAAAGGACTCGGCAAGGGTTGAACTAACCCAAGTAGAGAATGAACCAGGAATAGCCCTGGAACCCTGAAAAAGGTTATCTACATCTTCGATTAGCTAATTGTAGCATCCTGGCTCGTAGACTTTTAATCATTGGAAACATACACCGCCGGCCTAACTATTGGTAGGCAATTCCACGACTGCAGGTAGCTGGGTATCACCCGACGTGTCTCTTAGATATGGCCATCGCCCGAGACAGCGCTTTGCATTTTATAGTCTAGTATTGGTAAATCGCCTCTTTCCTTACCTGAGATCCTGGGTCCGGAGGATTACTTGTTCGGCTTCTAAATACTTATCTAGGTACCTACACATTCATAAATCCCTACTACGTTTCGATTTATATGGATGGCATCTTGGTTCTAACAGCATCCCCGCCCCGTATTTGAAACTCACGTATACCGCGAGCCATGTCTCAGACGGCCGACTCGCTGACCTTCCCGACGGCAATGCATTCCTCCGGGGGAAATCGCGGTGGCGCAGCCGAACCCGGAGGAGCTGGAGGGGCCGGGTCGTCGCCGAGCGGCAACTTCCGACGTTGGGTTAACTCCCTGTTGACTTCGCGGAATGCTTCTGCTGCTGCTGCTCTTAATCATGGCAGTGCCGTGGAACAGCGACGGCCTGGTGATGGCTGGTGGAAGATTCACTTCTTCCGCGGCATGGTCAATGACTTGCGCCGCCGCGCGCCGTATTATTGGAGCGATTGGTCCGATGCTTGGGATTATCGCGTCGTGCCGTCGACGGTTTATATGTATTTTGCGAAGTATGGTTCCGTTTACTATTTCTGTTGCTCTACTCGACTCGTATATGCATTTTTTGGTTCGTTTCCAGTATCAATTCGCTCTGGAATTATCAAGTTCTGCATCGGCGACTTTTTGTTAATTGGTATACTTTCGTTACACAGGAATAGGGGATTACTGACACAATCTTTTAGTATCCTCCCTGCACTCGCTTTCTCGCTCGATATGTTCACGAAGACTAATATGCAGTACGGCGTGAATGAAGTGTTGCTGGCGTCGGTTCTGGGTGCGGTGGTTTTTGCCATACTCGCTTGTCAACCGTTGGTTATTGTGGGAGTTACTGGTCCTATTACAGTATTCAATTAGTACGTCGTTTCTCTGCCCTCTTGCTTGTGTGTAGGTGTTATAATGTCTGACTAGAAGAGTCTAGCACGGTCTACGATATCATGTCGCCTACTGGGACCAATTACTTAGCTTTTATGTGCTGGATTGGGCTTTGGTCTCTGGTGTTTCACTGGATCCTCGCCGTCACTAATTCCTGCAACTGGCTTCGTTACGTGACGCGATTTCCGTGCGATATCTTCGGCTTCTACGTCGCGTTCATCTACTTGCAGAAGGGCGTCCAGGTGCTCGAGCGCTTTGGTGATGACTCGCCATTCTACCTATCTGTCATGGTGTCATTGCTCGTCTTCATGATTGCGTATGCGTGCGGCGAGCTGGGCGAGAGTCCGCTGTTCCGACATCCCGTGCGCGTATTCCTGAAGGACTACGGAACCCCGCTTACGGTCATCTTTTTCACTGGGTTCGTGCACCTAGGCCGTATGAAGACGGTTGAGCTCGAGAGGTTGCCTACTAGCGCGGCTTTCTTCCCTACCGCGGACAGAGGCTGGCTCGTTCAGTTTTGGGATATCGATGTTGGGGATATATTCATTGCGATGCCATTTGCGATCTTGCTTACCATCTTGTTCTATTTTGATCATAATGGTAAGCCTAGTTTTCTTCTTTCCTTCCCATTCGTAGTCTATGAAGAGGTCAATACCCACCCATCTTAATTAGAAAGCTCACGAAATAAACAGTGTCGTCCCTAATCGCCCAAGGAACCGAGTTCCCCCTCCGAAAACCCGCTGGCTTCCACTGGGACCTATTCCTCCTAGGCCTAACAACAGGCATCGCAGGAATCCTCGGCCTTCCCTTCCCCAACGGCCTCATCCCCCAAGCCCCATTCCACACCGAATCCCTCTGCGTCACCAAGGTCGTCGCCGACACCGAGGAAACCAACGGCGAAGCAAAAGGCCACTACGTCCTCAAACGCACCCACGTCGTCGAGCAGCGCGTCTCGAACCTAGCACAGGGCCTGCTAACCCTAGGCACCATGACAGGCCCCCTCCTCATCGTCCTCCACCTCATCCCACAAGCCGTCCTCGCCGGCCTCTTCTTCATCATGGGCTACCAGGCCCTCGAGGGAAACGGCATCACAGCCAAACTCCTCTTCTTGCTAAGAGACCACGCGCTCACGCCTGGCGGACACCCGCTGGCCGCGATCCGCCGGAGAGCGGCGGTGTGGGCGTTCGTGGGCATCGAGCTTGCTGCTTTCGCTGCTACGTTCGCGATCACGCAGACCGTGGCGGCGGTTGGTTTCCCGGTTGTTATTCTCGCGCTTATTCCGGTTAGGGCGCTGGTTTTGCCGAGGTGGTTTACGATGCGGGAGTTGGGCGTTTTGGATGCGCCTACGGCGAGTATGTTTACGATGGAGAGTGTGGGCGGGTCGTATGCTGCTGAGGGTGTGAGTGGGTATGGTGGTGGTGGAGGGCCGGCGGAGAGTGGGAGCGAGAGCGGTGTGGTTCCTACGAGCGCGGGTGCGGAGGCGGGAGGGCGGAGGAAGAGCGAGGAGGTGTTGGCTGAGGAGGGTCGCGGGAGGGTTGTCGAGGATGTTGGGATTGAGATGAGTCGTTTGGGGGTTAGTAGGAGGGGTCAGGCTGGGAGGAGTGTGGCGAGGGAGGAGAGTTAGTTGGTTGGATCGTGGATACGCTGTTGCGTGGCATATATACAGGATACTGTAGATGGAGTTTTGGGATACATAAAAGTAGAGGAAGATTGTGAATACTGAGTTTGATATGGTTGAACACCTGGGGTTCTCTACTTGTTGGATTGGTGTTTGGCGTAATAGAGATTTGGAACTTCTCGCGCAACAACAACGCCGATTCTACATCTCTTAGGCTTGTATTGTTACAGCCTTAGATTAAATTGCGGTTTGATTTGAATGAGAGTACCTGACCGCCGTCCAAATCCTGCGTATATACATAAAGCTACATCCAAAATATCAGTACCCTCGAGGCACGTTGGGGGCGTGAGGTGTGGGCGAGGTACGTAAGAAGTCCTAGGAAGGATTGGAGCACAATTCCCATTGGAAACTAGAGAAGGAAGAGCTGCAGATGCTGTGAAAGAAGTAAATGATAACCAAAAGGACGTACGTGGGTATGGACGATCTTGCTGTGTATCAACTTGAGGGCTCATGCTTTGTATCCTGCGTCGAATACGACCAACATCCTACCTGATAACAGGTACGGTCCTGGCGCAATACGATTTATCCATCATGCTCACTCTTATGTATTAAATCCTATTTCCGTTATGTATTGTCTTTATACGCGGATACAAGTTATTGAGGCATCGCGAGTAGTCGGGTCTCGGTAACACTTGCCATAAGACTATTTTAGCCCTACTTCGAAGCTACAGGCCTTTCCAAGATTATAAACGTATCGTAAGTCTTCGTGAAGAGTTTTTCATCGTTCGATAAGATGTTGAGGTAGATACTAGGTAGTGTTGGTGTCGTCGATTTTATCACGAGGCTAAACCACCTAGTTCTCGAGGACGGAAATCGTTAGTCAAAACTTTAACAGAACCTGGAGACTAGAAAACCTGCGACTTATATGATATCTCGTGAAATCTGAAGGTAAAAATTGAATTAAAATCATCTAGGTAGATTACCTAGCTTTATTTCGAATTGTTTCCGATAATTAAGGAGGGAAATGCGAGGAGAAAGTTTGGATATAGAGACCAGTTAAAGAAAGGGGTAAGCCATGACCGTAGCGACGACGAAGGCACAATAGGGAAGTCAAGACATCTCTAAAACGCCAAACTAATTGATATAAAAGTACTGATCTTACATGTTATGGTATTCGACGGCTGAGTGCAAGAATCCGTAAATAAAAAACCCATCGTGACCGCGACCCACGGGGTTCCCCCTACGATGCATTTCTAGCAGAGCCAACATGAATCTGCAAATCTTGGCCCTTCGAGGGAATCGAGTCTATTAAAGGCTCAAAATGACGGAGAAATGATAGAAACACTCATTCATTCATCCATTCTTAGACCTCGTTTCAAACACGTTCTACGAATTGCTCATCTTTAAACGATTCGATTGCATTCACCGGTTCGTCTATTCGTCTACCTGTTGGGCTCATTTCCACATCTGATAGGGCCGTGTGCTGCTTTAACCGCGCAGTGAGCACTGCGCCTTATAGGGGGCGAGGCCCTCTATTCATATGAATTGGCAATTTGACTTCATTAAGGGGAACACATGTCTATTCGAGCTAACAGGTTTATAATTACTACGAACCAAGATGCGAACCGGTGGCTCGTCTATCGAGATGATATGATGCTTTAACTTCTACTCGGTCATGACTATAACTAGGTATTGAACATACGAAAACTCACGTGTATTGGAACCAACCCCTTTTGTTGTTGTAAGAGGGAAAGTTGTTGAAAGTAGCCTGAACAGCGACTACACTTCATTGTGCTGCCCCCCCTCTTCACCACAAGCGGCGGCAGTAACAGAAACGATCGCTACTGCGGGTAAACGCCGCCATTTCACGAGGCACTCATCATTTCCCTTTCTGTTTCCTGGACGGTGACCAAACTACCAAGATCCATTCTACCGTTTCGACTCCGTCGTCCGTCGTCGAGTCTGAGACTTGGGACTTAGCGCTACGTAAAACAAAAGAGAAAAATGGCGACTGCCGTGCTGGCTCCCCCTCGATCTCGATATGAGCCGGTGCACTTAGGGCGGCTAGCGGAGGTAGTAGAGGATGGGTAAGAATTGGGAAGATGGGGCTTGCGAGTAGGAGCGCGGCAGCGGCCCAAGCGAAGCTGGAAGGGGGCGTTAAGGTTGGGTTTCCAGGCAGAGTTCAGTTCCTCCTTTCCCCCTCCATCGTTGACCCTCGTGTAGAAACACCGAGTTTCTGGCCGCTTACCTACTTGTGACTGGTAGTTCTTGGCCGACTGCCCCATTTCGAACGTATGGGGGTTACAAGCCACCGGGAAGAAAGTAGCAGTGCGCACGGTAGTCTAGGTATTCCTGCGTCTTAACCCCCTAACCTGCATCCCCACGTTAGAACGTCCCTTTACACTATACTGGAGTCCTGCAGGACACTCTAAACATCATGGTCATTCTCCAGGTCCTCGTGCTGCTGCTAGATAGATAGGTAGATAGATAGATAGATGATGGATGTGCCAGCCCCCCCGCGCTGCAGGTTCCCATCCGCCCCCGGATTCCAAGACACATGTCTGTAGCTCAAGTTCGTTTCCTGGACGAACGGAAATTCTAGGGCCATCTCTCCGGAGACAACCTGGGGATTCGATGTCTCGAATTATGACTTTAATTCCCTTGCAAGTAGTACACGGAAAATAGGGCATCCGAATACCAGATTCCCAGGACTTAGCCTCTGCGGCAAGGATTCTTTTTTTTTTTTGGCGGGAGCCTGCTTAGGGGGGCATAAGGGGGTGGGCATAACTATCAACCTACTACCTATCTACCTAGTGCAGGGCATACGTTTAGCAGTTAGGAAGATAGTTCGTGAGAAAAGTTCTTTGTGTTGCTGTTACCCGTTGCCATCTCTCTCATATGCTGGTTAGACTAGGGTTTGCTGTCGGCGAAATATAAGTCGCATGGCATCATCGCGTGCTATGGATGACCAGAACCACCATGCAAGATGCAAGGACAGGGCGCGGCTATACGACAGACAGATAGGCCACGACCTACCTAGGTAAGTCGCAATACAGCCGAGTCGGGTACCCAGGAAAATACGTGAAAGAACCGGGCGCACAAAAAAAAGCAAAGCCCGCAGGCGCCAACAGCTGCACGGTTATCGTCATCTATCTGCAAGCAAAGATTACGATACCCAGTCTGCCAGTATAGCCTCGATGCCGGTGGCGTGATGGAGACGTATACACAGAGACACGAAATCTTTCGACTTTCGCAAGAGGCGCTGGATTTCGGGCCCGCGACCGGGCTCGTGGCCGAGGGTGGCTTGCCCTTCGGCGCGGGACGCTGCTCGTATGGTGGCCCCCTGGCGCCGCCACTCGTTTCAGCGATAGATTTAGAATTACCCAGCGCACTGGTGGTCTAGCGTCTAGCCACGCATACATACCTCGGTAGGCGATTCTGGTAGCGTGGACAGAAGGGGGTACAGTCGGGGGAGTAGAACTTCCGCCCGGCAAGCCACTCACGCACAATATTGGTTCACTTCACCAATGTAGGTAGAATAGAAGATAGGTACCTAGATACCCACTTTGAGGTGTCGCCTTCAGCTGCTGATGAAAAGTGCCGAACTGCATCTAGGCTCCAGGAACCGGTTTCTGGAGATCGTCCTTCCGGGGCCCCGACCTCTACTCTGTTCGACCCTTGGTCATTTCGGAAGTTACCATCGTTCGACATCGTGGGATCTAGTTTTCCCCTTGCCCCCCCCTATGCGGCGTCCCATGTTCCCTTTTCCCTAGACACGAGAACAGATAGGTGCTTCAGCAGCAGACAGTTCTCTCGCTTCTGCTTTCCTTCCTACCCCCCACAACCGGAAAATTTCTGTCCGGTTAGGTAAACGTATGGAGAGTCGTGACAGGCCAGACCTAGCTATCGTCTCGGCTCTCAGGCTGACTGGCCCCTGGGAACCCCATATGCTGTCATTCCACACCTTTTGCCTAAATGGCGGGCGATCTCCCTCTTAGCGATTCTAGGCAGCCCCTGACCGGTAGGCTAGGGCATAGGGGGCCGTTGGACGAGGCTCCGTCGGTCATCAAGGCTGAAGTTCCCGTCATATTCTTTCGTCGTTCTCGTCCTCCCCTTGTCCTCCCCCTGAAGTCTTAAGTCTATAGTCTTACCGGGTTATAGGAGGGCATATCTAGTTAGGTGGGGGCAGATCTATGTAAAGTTGCTTAGGGGTCCATTTCCAGCCGGCGGCACCTAGCAGCAAGCACCTAGGTAAGGTAACAAAAGAAGATGGCTGAGTCATGCCTGCGCCGCTGATAAATTATGGTTCGCGGATCGGAAAGTTGGAGCGAGGACGGCTAAGGCTAGAACTCGATCGAGCGTGACTAAAATGATCGCCTTCCTGGATTTCCCTCTGCACGCCCGTCACCGTGCATTTCGTACCTACTCTGCTCCTCTACCGAGGGGGGGAAAAGCGTACGGTGAAAAGAGAAATAAATGTTACGATGTACAACCACGTATGTATGTAAAAGGTGTTCGTATCTTGTATCGACATTGGGGGTACATCGATGGCCTACCTTAGTAACCTACACGTACGGAAAAGGGCAAGACTAGGACGGGATGGGAAACACAGCGTCTCAATAGGGGAAGTCAAGATCCAAGCAAGCCTCTGATGGGGTGGAACGGGTGGGGGCTATACTAGCACATCTTATAGCCCTGGCTTTCGGCTGCCACGGCCTAGTGCATAACACGAACCAAACTGTGGCTTCAGCCGGGTCCGCGAACTTGATTGACAGTAATAATCATCTAAATCTGTTTCGATCAAGATTCAAATCGTCCAGAACCGATCGACAGCTGCTGCTGCTGCGCGCTTGCGCCTGTGGCTTTAGAAGGAGGGGGGGGAAGGGGGAGGGGGCGTGTAGAAAATAAAATAATAATAAAAATAATCATGAAGAGTAATCATAATAATCATAACCATAATACGATACCGTCATTGTACTGTAGGTAAGCTGGGCGTAGCGGCGCGAACGGGAGAATAACAGAAGAACACGACAGAGCTAAGACGTCTAAAACAACGCAGAGACACGTTGACTAAATCTAACTGCAGTCAGATTCTGTCGTCGCTGATGTTGTAATGCAGTCTGCATAGATACGTAGGCATGGATGGCTGGAGGTTCTGTAAACCAACAGAGCAAAATAGTGCTGCGTGTCGAAGCATACCTTACCTACGACACCTACGAAATCTACGACATGCACAAGGCTAGGCCAGACCGAGAGCTTCCGACAGGCGCCTCAGACCTGCTGAAGAATCCTTAGGAACGAAGAGAAGAGCAGGAGAAAGGGGAGAAGAAGGAAGAGAGAAACAGAAAAAGAAAAAAAGAGATAATAGTAGGTAAATCATCTGCAACGGGATGTTGTCTCGCATGCGGAATGACGTTTACATAGTACCCAAAATCCTCCTCATCTTCATTTCTTCTCTTTCGCCTTTTCACCTTTTTATAATTACAGCGTAAAAACGCAGCGCGGTTCGAACGTCTTGGGACGGCTCCAGGGCTTCTTCTCACTACCGACTGCTGCGCTGTCCGGGGCCTAGTCCCGAAGGAGCTGGGACCGTCTAGCCAAAAAATATCGGAGCGATCTTAAGCGTCGTAGCGCAGCTGTCTGTCTTGGGCACGGTCGTTGTACCGGGAATCCTAGGCCGGAAATCCTTCCACTCTCTCTTTCTGTTTCTCTTTTCCATCCATCCCTCCCTTTTGTTGCTAGGTACTAGGTATGCTATGCCTCTGCCTCTGCCCTAGGCTAAGCTTTGACATGTTATATGGATGGGATGGAGGTAGCATGGTAGGGTCCTCTTTGCAGCTTTGCCGGCGAGCGACGGCGGCTGCTGTTGTGCGCCGTGACATGTAGGAAATACTTTTTTACCTTTTTACCTTTTTTTGCATATTTCAATATTTTGGTATCCATATGGTAGGTACTAGGTATGTATGGTAAGTCGTACGCACGGTAGGTACCTACATACCTAAGGTATGGATGGTACCTATGTCCTATGCATGTATGTAGGTTGGTCGTATAGGTGGATGCTTGCTTTGCTCGCTTGCTTGACGGGAATATCCCTCCTCCTTTTCTCGAGGTTGGGGAAAGAGAAAGAGAGTCAAGCACCGTCCATCTAAACTCCTTCCCGTGCCCGAGGATCTGAGCCAATCGTTATGTCGTGGTATCTGGCACAGCATCGTTTTTGGGACCCCTTGTGCTGTCTTCCACAAGAACCTAAGATCCAGCTCCCGACAGCGTCTCACCGCGCCGTATGTACAATACATACCTACCTAGGTACCTACGTACATCCACACACGCCTACGACGCCTCCACGCCTACACACGTCCACATCTACAAGCAGCCTACCTACCTGGGCTTAGGGTACCTAGGTCGTGGAGGGTCGCACCAAACGCAGCAGCCGTCATAAATCCCATCCCTTTCGTATGCAGCAGGCTGCGTCTTGTGCAACCCATCATGCAGTTGTCAGCTTTGGGGTCTCCCCTAAGCTCTATTGGCTTTTTTCGAAGTACCCCAGGTGCATCCATGCAACCCCAGTGGGAAGCTTCCAAACTGTTACCGCGCGTTTCCTTATTGTTGCCTGCATTATCTGTGGGTGGGAATATGGCATATCCCAGGAATCCGTTTTTCTGGCTGTGCGTTCGCTCTAAGTGGTGAGGGAGCGCGAGATGATGATGGATCGAAATTTCCGACTTTGACCAATTTTTTTCTTCTCTTTTCTCTTTCTTTGACGAGACCCCCCCTGACGGATTGAACGGTCGGTTTTGTGCTGGTTTTATGGGTTGACATGTTACAAAGTCCTAACTTACCTACTTTCCTATTATCTCTTTTTTTCTTGCCTATTTGGTATAACGTTACCGTAACGAGAAGGCCTATAGCAAAGATTACAGGGGTTCGATTTTTTTTTTCTCTTTCTCCCTTTGTTAACCCCTCCCCCTGACCGGTACGATGCCGCGTTTTATACGTGCGCGATGATCACCCACCCGGAAATAGATTCAAGGAGTGTTTAAAAAAAGTAGAAGAAAAATATTATAATAATAAGAGAAAGAAGCTAGTTGTCCAGCGTTCTGCAATGTCGCATCGAGAGGTTTGCCTGGGTAGGGAGGGCCGTCTTCGTTAATTGCTAAAACGTGTTCGGGGAATTCTGAGTGGAACGAGATCTCTCCAAAACGAGATTTACCATCTATCGGCGTTACATTCCGATTTTAGGGGCAAAACCCTCTTTCTCCACGCCGCTACGACTTCGCTATGTATGCTATAAGGCAAGCAGTCGGAGAAGCTGGCGTACTGTAGTAGTAGTAAGCTGGGGGCGCATAGCTTCGGTAAGTCACTTTCTCGTCCTTTACGTTGAGGACGTCTAAGCCACGACCTATACCGGGAGAGAGCTCGTGCCTTACTAGTCGTGAGCCTCAACACAGATCTATGGGGCTTGCGGAGAACGTCAGAATTTGGAATGCAGATCGGTACCAAGCTTCGAACGGGAAGTATCTAAGGTATGTAGTAATCTGATCGTGGAATTCGTAGAATCGTACTATCCGTGTGGATCCTGTCGTGAGAGTGAGCGAGCGACAAGCGAAATAAGCCTCCACGAAAATAACAAGAACAATAATAATATCAGACTTCCAAGGTTGATGAGCAGATTGTTCACGAGCCTGATTCGTCTTTGCGAACCAACAGCTTACATTGACCGCGAGTCTTATTTTTTCCCTCTTTTTGTCTCGATCGAGGAAGTGCCTATGTACAAGCCCAAGTGCAAAAGGGTATCCAGTTCGCGCGTCAAGCGGTGGAAATAGTTGATCTGCCTCGCTTGATTTCACCATCTTGATCACACGCCTTTTCCGTCCGTCTCATAGCCCACGCCAGTTTCGTACCTATCCTTCCTCCTCCAGTATGTATGTATGTATGTTGTAGGTAGTAGTATGGAAGTTTTGATATGTTCTTTTTTCTCAGGTCATAAACACAATCATTCTGATTCCGCCCTCCCCCCCCCCCCCCTAACCTAGCATAAAACCACCACCCGATAATATACCAAACGCTCGATACTCCTAAAATTCGTCGTGGCACTGTGACACGTCCACACCGAGAAATGCAACTAAATGATCCCCAAAAAATTCAAACAAAAAAGTATATAGTAACACATGGTAATCTAATAAGGTCCTTAAAAATTGGGTATTATTTTCGAATAGAATCAGAAGAGCGCCACATCGTCTTTTTCGAGTTTCTGTGTCACCGTGCTTCAACCCACCCAACCCCCTTGCTGGTATCTCTCGGGACCGTTATTAATGACGTATCGTTCAAGTAGTGTGTCCGTATGGTTGGGAAGTCTGAGCCGGTCCGGGCGTATGGCTTCCTTGCGAGAGGCTAAATGAACTCCGTTTTCGTTTCAACCCCGAACCACCAGATCCACCCATTCCCTCCTGAGAGTAGTCCTCGCTTCTTTCACTAGATCCCTGTCCCTGGCTTACGCTCAGGGGACCACCCCCGAACGTATCTCTCATCGGGGTCCTGGTACTGGAGCTTCCCATGCTGCTATGTAATGCTTGATTAAAATCGTGTGGGGGCGCGATTGGCGCGCTCATCTGGGGCATCGAATAATCCTGGACCGAAGTCCTGCTGCTGATCCCTGGCGTCCTAGAAAGCGAGAAGTCGATGGGTGCTGTTAAGGGAGCGGACGGAAAACTCGTAGTGTATGCGGAAGATGATCCGTAAGGCGTCGTAGTCGGAACTCGGGGTGTTGAGGAATGGCTAGCAGACGACATGGGTCGGTATTGGTGTCGTAAATCCAACCCGAGCGGAAGAGTCGCAGAAGTTGCTCGAAGGCGAGATCTGTTCTGCGAGGGCTGTTGTAGACTTGAGTAATTAATATTGGTCGGTGAGGTTTGGACGCCTGAGGCTGACGAAGAGGTTAACGGAACATTCCGATTAGTGAGGGCATTCCACTTACTGGAGTAAGAGTTGGAATCGTAGTTTAACGAGTTTCCTGAGTTGCTACCCATCTGGTCGGACTGGTAGAGAGATTGATGTCTTCCGCCGATTCCAGGGCTTCCACTAGTGTTTGAATATGTTGTATAATCTATCGAGTCTCCTTTCCATGACATACTTGAGCGCAAGGGCGACTGTAGATTGTCTGGTCGTGATCTCGACATGGTCTCCCTAAGCTGAAGAGGCTGTAAAGGACGGATTTGCTGCCTGTTTTGTGAATGCATCTGAACACCAGAATCAAGGCTTCCTTGTCTAGCGAAAGGATTTGAACCTCTTTGAGCTCCTCCGAGAGGACTAGTCAGATGACTGGAATAATAACCTCGATCGTTTGACGACGGCGACAACGGAGAAAGTATATCATTATTCATAGTTCCCGGCGGAGTGAAGTTGATACCTCCAAAAGCCGGAGTCAGTCCACTGGGAGACATGTGATCGTCGTTCTCCCCTCTTCGCATCGTATCTACCATCAGCGGCCGCATGATGTGATCCGTATATGACGAAGTTCCAAAGTCGACGGGAGGCGTGATCGGGGTCCCCAGTCCGTGGACGGCCCCATAAGGAGAATGCAGCGCTTGAACATTGTCAAAGTCGTCCGGCACGGCACGCATTTTGATCATTCGATCACGGTCATCGGCAGTAAGCCTCTTGATCTTCGCTCTCCTACAATAGTTTAGATTTATTTCCCTAGTAAAAAAAAGAACAGACACCGCGATAATCTCACCTGTTTTGAAACCAGACTTGAACCTGCCTCGGGCTTAGTCCTGGGATCTCTCTCGAAAGTCGTTCTCGGTGTGCTGCGTCCGGATGCGGTTGTTTTGCAAACTCGCTCATTAAAAATCGGGTTTGTTGGTGCGTAAGCCTGCTTATGTTAACGATGTTTATTGGTAGCCGAATCGTCGTTCCCTACCTAAAACGCTTCATCTTCCTCCGAGCAGCTGTGCGTTCAGCGGCAGTTTGTGGTTGCGTTGTTGACTCTCCCTCTCCCTCCACCATTTCATCGTCGTCCAGTACCTCATCGTCTTCATCTTTTCCTATGGCACTGTCTTCGTTCACCGTTGGGCCAGAGGTTGCCTCTTGTCCCTGCACCGAAGATGCCGAGCCTAACGCGCTTGGTCCAAGTGGAAGTCCCTGGGGATCTGTAGAAGCTAAGGACTCCTCGTGGGCGGACTCTGCCTTAATAGCATAACTCGCACCCTGTACATCAGCGTGTTCGTGCACAGGAGATTCTGCCTTCGGTTGCCGTAGTCCAAGCGGATCTAATATGCGAGAGTGGCTCATTGGTGAATGAATACTGCTCTGGGTTGCCTGGTTCGTGTTATCAAGAGTGTTGTTATGTGCGCTCGCGGGGCGCTGTTGCGAAGAAATGTCATTGTTACTACTAGAGCCGGTAACCTGTTCGAAAGGTGGTGCGAAGATATTACTCTCGCCGGGAGGAAGAAAGGAGTATTGCCCCTGCCAATCAGGCTGTGTCGACAGATGGCCGTCGTAGCTCGACATGCGTGGGCTTGTGGATTTGTGGAAGGTGGTCTCAAATTTGCTAGACCAGTGGTTTTGCTCCGGTTCGAGATGCCTGGTAACGAGCATTTGGAAATGATGCAGGGGTTTGGGTATCGAAAGCGATATAATTCCAGGAGAACTTCGTTCAGATCAGCCACCAAGGAAACCAACTCTTGACGGTCGATATTCAACAAAAGTCAACAAAGCCAACAACAAAGTCAACAAGGTAGCAGTAAGGCGAGAAAATTATTTCCCCGACTTCAAAAGTCAGCAGTAATCTCGGCTATCGATAGAGAACTGCAAGACGAGACTATCCAGCACCTTTTTTAGTACCGGGTTAGGCTCGGGCGATCTGTAGCTTCTAGGTGCTTTTCTAATACCGCCGAAGAAAATCGCATATGCATGCCATGGACTAGGTATATAGAGCGGTTGTTGAAGGGCCTTTTATTTCCTCGAATAGCGTTTCCTCTTCTGCTGATATGTTTATTTCGATGGTTGTCGCTGTGAAAGCTGTAGTTATAGTTGTAGTTGTAGATCTAGCTGTAGCTATAGCTGTCGAAGCTCGAAATCCGTAGTTGTGGAGTAGTAGATACTAGGTAGGTAGATACCTATACACCCTCTCTTCACCGACCAGGACCTAGTGGATATATATCGAATTGTTGAAACGAGAGTCAAGGCAAGACAAGCTGCAATAGTACAAACCTATGATCGAGCCTGGTTGTCACCGTCTGGGTTGGATGACGAGAAGGATGCGAGACATAGATATGAGGCCACCGGGTATATGCTGAGTGAAGATGCTGAGGATGTAGAGAAGTTGGCTCTGAGGTCTGTCCTTCCTGAATTTCTATGTTTCTATGACGAGTCGTGTATAGATCAAGGATCCTCGAATGATGGTCTGGTGGGGTTGGTCGCCTCAAAGCGTCTAGACACCGGTAGGCCTTGCGTTATGTATGTATTTGGGCTTTGGAAGTAGTCCGTGGTCGCAACAAGGCGCCTTCGAGGTAACCCCTGCACTTGAGGATGACAGAGGTGGAATTAATACCGAATGGTACCTCCCATCCTTACGGAGAAATGTCCAGGGAGGGTCCGAGGAAAGGGCAGGGCCTGCACGTCTGGAGAAGAGGGTGTTCGTGAGTGTTGGGTCAGCCTGGGACGGTACCTGGCCAGATACGGTAGAGATATTGAAAAGGGACTGGATGCACGTTTTAAGGCTTCGTCTACCAAGACAGAAGCCGCACGCTTAATAGGCTAGGTGTGGTAATAAGAAAAAAATCCCCCAGCATGGTAGCTGCTGAGCCACACACCTCTCTTTTTTTTCTTGTCATGGATGATAGCAGAAGTAGCAACGTCTATATCGAGTGGGCCGTGACCATTGGGTTTCTCGGCTGAATGGCTAATGCCGTGTTATGGTGGCCTGCCAGAGAACCAACAGCAGACCCTTGCCGTCACAGGCCCCAACCGGAAACGTCAATAGAATAATTGTAGCAACTACGGAAAGCCAGCCGCTAGACTGTTAGGCATAATTTGTATTCGAACGTTCAAAACTCGGTATTTCTTGGTCGAATATCACACCCAGTGACCACTAGGTCAAGGACGAAACAGAGAAGGAATCTGACACATTCTAGGATAACGAGACTTCTTCATTAGAGCTTGCTCGCACAGCACAGCCCAGCTCTCTCTCTCTCTTTTTGTCCCTTTCTCTTCCCGGATCGAGACGTATGGACTTATGGGACTCGTGGTATACGAATAGAAACTTACTTAAAGGTAAGGTACGGTACGGCGGTAAGCAGAACCCTCGGAGAGAGGGCAGGATAGGGAAAACATAACATCTCGGCTGGGACATCTGGGAGCTGGTAATTGGTCCTTCATTACATTAGCTCAGCGTAGACTTTACGGATGAACGCATGACCGTTGATGAGACTAGTGGAGGTTCACGCCAATAGGAAGATCAACGCTTCTGGGTGGGTGTGGTCCTCCAGGCTATCCCCGCAGACGTCGAGGACTGGCCCAGGAGTCCAGGAGAGCAGAGTGCCAGAAGTGCCCCATGGATGTACAGATGTACAGATTGCCTGGGAGGATCGCATCCGAATCGGTAGGGAAGTAAGCCTGCGAGTTATGTGGGCCAGGTAGCGAGCAAGGGGTATCGATTTGTGATGCTTGCCCTGGCGGTGGCGACAGGGGATCAAGGGAAGATCCCATAAGATCTTCCTTGCCGAAAACCAGTACACTATATGTACCTCGCACAGACAGAGCGGGCATGCAGAGTACCTGTCATCGACCCGCGCTTTTAATGCTTATTAAGAAATAAGGGTGGTGAGCCGATGTGGACAGATGAGGATTTCTGCTAGACATTCCTGTGCCCACCTATAAGCCGTAATAGAGCTATAGAAACGTCGACCCTTTTTTCATTAATGGGCGCGAAGTGAGATCGGGTCGGCTCTCTAGTACGAGTTTTTATTCTCCATGCTATGCGCTCGACAACTTGATAGAGAGAAAAAGAGAGAGAGAAAACGAACATGGGTTGTTGTTGGGGGGGAACTACAGCATGTAAAGGATCCAAACTAGCAGCTTCAGATCTTGGGGGGGCCGCTACGAGAGGCAAACAAAGAAAGACGCGCTAGGTGGGTAAACCCCAAGAGCTATCCGAACAGTGATGGGGGTTTGTGGGAATCTGCGCCGAATGAGCCGTAGGCTGATAATGTGTTACCTACAAAAACCTGTGGGTCCTGGTGCAACGGTAGGTACCTACATACTAGGTAGGTAGAGGTAGGTAGGTATGTAGGTAGGTCCCGGTAGGTAGATAGGTACTACCAGGTAGGTATGTGGAAGTCAGGTACCCAGTATGTGAGGTAGCAATGCAGTCTTGATCTCTCGAGATTGCCAGTTCTTAGAAGGAGCCGCAAACGGAAACAGGTAGGTATAGATTAAGATTTGAGTGGAGTGAGAGCTCACGGACAAGAGATATTTCGATATTTGGATGTTAGAAACAAGTAAGTCGACAAGGAATAGGGATGACGTGAATTGTGTGAAGGGTCTGGAGAGATCCCCCCCTAGTCCCCGTTGAGCTTTTCTGACGTTGGACAGCTCGAAATCTAGAATAGACCTCAAAAAGTTTGCTGGTCGATTTGGCTAGACTATTGTAGGGAGGTTCTTGTGGGTACAAGGACGGAGCATGCCTTTAGCGTGGGCGGTGGCTGCGTGGGAAGGCTCTGCGGCAAGGATACTAGCCCGTGGTTTCATCAGGGGAGGCTGGCTGGGCGACGACCAGGGTCCGTGCCAGGGGTGAGGACGAAGATGGCGCGATAAGATTGATTTCTTTCAGATGCTGTTCGAGACAGACGAAGGAGATTCATAAAACAACGACCAACACCGACCAACACCGATGCCAAGAAGGATTTCTAGCGAGAACCGTAATTTTGGAGGGATCGGAACGTGGATGGGCTAAGAAGCTAGAGCAAAGTGACGAGATCTTGAGAGAGTTGGCAACTCCAGTCTCCAATCTTCAATCTCCAATCTCTAGTCTCCAGTTTCCAGTTTCCAGTTTCCAGTCTCTCTGACTTGTGGAGACACGCGAGAGCCCTTTCATTCCATGCGAGACCGTCCTGACCGTCCTCATGGAACAGATTTGTCTCAAGCCAGCGGGATACGAAAGTTGGCAACGAGAAACATCCGGCATCATTGCGTAACTCGTTCTGTTTATTGTACCTGGAAATGGGCGCCAGATGACTGGAATAGGTAATTTTAGGTCTCCAGATAGGTCTCAACCTTACACTGTAGGCTCTTTCTCTCTACCTACTCCATCGCCACCGACTTACATACATACTACGGTACTATAGTAGTAGTATACCTAGGTAGGTAGTAGATAGGATAGAGTCGGAAAAGGCAGGCATTGATATCCCGACAATGTTCTTTGGTTAGAAGGAGTTGAGGATCTGACACCATACATCATCACTGGATGAGGCGGTGAAGACTGTAACCTCGAACACTTTGTTCTTGTCCTTGTTTTTCAGTTCCAAGGTTGACTGAATAGAAGCGCGTATGCTTCGTAGTAGAATAATAGGTACCTACCTCTACGTACATATGCGCGTATGTGTATGTGTGTTGTGTGTATGTGTACGTGTGTATGGATATGTGTGTTGGGGGGTATTACCGGTAGCTAGTAGCGGATTGGGCGTGGATCATTTTTTTGGTCATTTCAGCATTTCAGATCACATTTGCAATTCCAGGATAGTCTCACAGCTGGTAGATGTACCTGCATACCGGCGTGTCGGGTCGCCACTCCGGAAGTACAAGATACAATGCAATTGGATGTGCCCAGAACTGATCTGTGCTAATTGATTGGCATCAGCATCGTCCAGCACAGACCTATCGATGTCTTGCAGCACGGGGTGGCTGAACAAGGACAGGGCATATTATGGGGGGTTATTGATGTGCAAGGCAAGCATGGGACAACTCCATGGCCTTGCTTTAATGTTTGCAAATCTTTAAGTCTTTAGTATATCTTGACAACCATACTATTAATACCTTATTTCTACTACATCCATGATCCGGGATATAATCGATGTGCCCCCTTTCTATCGCAAGCTGCCAAGTATTTGATCTAATTAGTAATGACGAGAACAAGGCTCTTCCTGAATAGGTTCGAGTCTCGCCTCGTGAAATATCTTATTTGCTATTATATTTTGGTTTCAAGAATATCGCGGCTTCACGCGTTCGCGGGTTCGTAAGTGGCAAATACGGCGCCAACGTGCTCAACTAGGAATACCTCATATGACGTTAAGGGGGGGAACGTGGCTATGGCAGGGATTGGGGTTTTCGCGACTCCCTGGCTTACCACCTACTTCTTGCTTCTTACCTCTTACACCCGCTCTTACATGCTTACACGGCTACATGGAAACATCGACATCGTTCTAACATCTGTAACCTACCAACCCAAACCTCTGGTCACGCAGAATCGTACGAAAGAGCCTCTGAGACAGTTGCTAAAGTAAATTACTCGTTCCTGACTAGTAATTAAGGCCTGGCCTAGTCAGATTCCGACGGTATGGTTACCGGCGATTGCGCAGCTTGCCCGGGCTTTGAAAACCGTTGCGACTATCTTTTCGACGCGATATTTCGGTAAATCCCGGTCTCTATTTTAGTGAACTCTCGCTTAAGCACTGGGCGAGTTCCTCTGTAATTCGCTGGCGTATAGACGGATACCTGGGTAGACAGGATATGGGCGACTAAGGCAGTCGTCGTAAACCCCTGAAGAGAAAATAGGTACAATATTACCAGGTAGGTAAGTGCCCAGGTGGTTAGCAGTTGTAGGACCACCGTCGAGAGCCGCAACCCGGCAATGCAAACGTTAATCTACATCGATATAGGGTACAAGAGACTTGGAAAGGATGGTATGCGGTTCTGTGGCGTAGAGTACCCAGATACAGACCTAGACAGCCCAATAGCCCAGCAGCCCAGTAACCCAGATACAGATACAGATACGGTCCGTCCTTGCACAACAGGGGCTGATGTCCGCCGAAATTTTGAAAAGTTGCGAAACCGCCCCCACGAGGTGCCGTCGACGTAGGTAAGCAGGTAGCCGTAGGGATCGGGAATTGTTGACTCTCGGGTATCAATCTTCTGCATTAAGGTTATGTTGCAATGTTACAATGTTACAACCTGCCTACCTCCTTCGTAGGTACATCTCTCTCTCATTCCTTAGTCCATTTTGGAGTGGCTAAAATAGTCGACGATGTAAGCTTTGAGTAACCATAAGCGCGCATCCGCCTGCTGAGTACCTACTCAACCTACTTACCTACCTGTCCAGTATCTACCTACCTACCTGGCTGGAGGGTCACATGTGGTGTAGCTGTGACACATGTGCCGCCCATAGAGTCTTGCTTTCACCTAATCCTATCCTCCCTAATCGAAAAATCTAAGCCCGAGAGAATCGACGATGCTTCAGATTTTCGCTTATAGAATCCTTAGCATAGGTTCGGCCGGCGAGTCGGATGTTTCGTCGATTCATCTTCCATTAGGGTCGCATGTTAAAGCCGCCTCCCCCTCCACATTCGCCTACTTTTACGTACAGGAGCCTTAAGACCTGAAGACCTTAAAAATATTTTTGAATGCTAGGAGTGGGTCTGATTATAAAAAACTACGAATCGTAAGAGAGAAAAAAGGGAAGCCCCCTAAGGAAATCCCTGTTAGCGGCAGCGGCACAGGCACATGCAGCCGTAGCATCACCTACAAAAAGCCAATTCTTTAGTTTGCATAGGTAGGTGCCTGCCTGTGCTATTATTATTATCATTTTCGGTTTGAGCTGTATTTAGCACTTTAACTACTACACAAAATCTTGAAAAAAGTTGATAGTTGAGAATCCTTTAAAGGACGCTCTGGACGCCCTGAACGCCCGGGACGCTTAGAAGCCGCTGCCGGCACGTCGGTATTCTATTTACGCCACAGCAGCAGCAGCTAAGAGTTCCTAGATGTTACGATGTGCGCAGCTCGGGCCACTTACCCAAAATAGTATGAGTGAAGATCCTTCTCAGAGCCTTAACCTACATAGGTAGGCAGCTAATTAGGCATATTCTCAACGAAGATATAAATAGGCAACTCTTACCAGTATGCGCTGAGGCGCCAGAAGTTTCAACGTCGGCTATGTATTGTCGACCTGCCGTTCGAGTGTTGATTCCAATGCGGTATACAACCTACCTAGGTAGTAAGGAAGATCTCTGCAGGTGTATGTACTCATTGCCGGACCGCGCCAAGGTCAATCGACCTACCATCTCGAGAGATCTGACGCAAGGATTCTTGCGGCAGGCGGGTTAGGCAGGCCAGGCGAGTTACCAACCCTACTCTCCTGGATGATGCGGATGGTGGCGGCGGATTGAAAGCCGCTAGCCCCCGAAGGGCCATGTCTTCAAAAATCTCGCGAGGCTCCCCGAGGGCCTCGACCACTACGTCAGACCATTATGCCGCATTGGCGAGTTTTTACTGTCGTCAGACGTGCTTCCGTTCGACACGATGGATTCTTTTTGGAATTTTTTTTCCTTCATTGAGATAACCCCGGTTATGAAAGGGTCTGGAACCAGGCGGACAGAAGGAGTTAGATCCAAGTAATGATCCAAGTAACAGTGAAATCTCCGCATGCCGGCATATTCTCGACATTTCATCCGCCGAGGCTCAGCCAAGATGGTAAGTCGGTAGGTATGCAACATTGCAACTAGCTGCACTTGTTCCATCGTCTACGTTATGGGATTTGACGACAGACAGGTGTGCAAAACGCGGCGTATTTCGATACCTACGAAACTGACGATCCGACTTGAGATGTTGTCTTAGCTGCCTCTTACATGTGTAGGTAGGTAGGTAGGTCAGTAGGTACATACATACCTAGTAGGTGGTAGACAAGTAAAGTCTGGTAGCTCAGGAGCTGGGAAATGATTGGTATCATGCAGGTGCACACAAATGCACTCAATTAGGTATAAGTATTCCATCCAGACCTTGCATGTTTGTACACGTTACCTCTGGCTGTTGCGTCGTATAGATATAGTACTTCGCGAAACACGCAGACACGGTAACTTGTCGCTCTGGCTTTAGTTCACTCGAAGTGATGGTGAAACCTGAGTTAGGTATATATACTCGGCGATCATGAAATCCTGGATTGACAGCCCGCTGACCAGATCCCTCGTCAATCTCTATAATATATTTCGTAATTAATTCATAATTCTCAATACCACTATGCAAGGTATATGATAAACGGTCATTATTCGTAGGGCTGAGCTGAAATGCGACAATAGAAAATGCCAATGCTAGTGCCGTACGTCTTTTGTCTTTAATAAAATGAGAAGCTGAAACGGGGATGAAGTTCAGGTATAGAATTAGGTATGGAAGCTCTTATCTTATAATTAAGATATAATTAAGACGGGTTTTCTCATCATGTCTGTGGACCTTCTTTTTCTAATTATCCTCAGATTTCGGTTTCTCCGTGTGTTCCCATCCCTCGTTGCTGTTGAGATGCAAGTTGTCCGCTGCAACAAGAGACAAGGAACCGTGTAAGTTGGAACGTGAAAGGTGGAAGGTGGAAGATGGATGATTTAGCAAGGGGGTTTGTAGGTAATTGGTAGGTAATAGGTATCGATAAGTTTCTGACAAAGCCCGCCAGGGGTAAACCTTCAAGTAACCAGGGTTCCTTCCTTAACTGTATGCTACTGTATACTAGGCATGTACGATGCCTGTCCACGAAAATACTTGGTAACTAGCGAAACACTGCAACATTACAACCATTGCCCTTTCTATCATTTCTCGTACGTATCATTTTCTATTCTCTCTCCCTCACAACATTCGCAACGCGCTAAACCGCGCTTTAGCTTCCTTTCGCCCTTCCTCCCTGCGGACCCTTCCCCCGTAATTAGACGCCGTCGTCTCCTGTGACATATTGACGACGGATGCGAAATCGCTGCCTACCTCCTACCTACCTGGGTACTTCGCCTCTTTTTTTCATGCCAAGAGTACTCGCGGTCAAGGTCCCTTTGTTGCACAAAAACAGCCACTTCATTTTCACCCTAGCCTATACCTAGACCGTATCTGGGCTTCTGAGACTGTGAATTCTAGGTCTCGAAAATTATGGATATGGTCATGCAGGAAGCCGTCCCGGAGTTCTAGCTAGTGGTCGGGACCCCGAACTCATGGAACGAGGTGTGGAGGGCGGGAACCGACCTCACCTCACCTACCTACTTGGGCTACTATGTACCCGGCGGCTTGAGCTGGCTTGGGAAGCGCGAATAAAACCAATATGACGGCTGTCCGAGACTTCAGCCGCGTACGCCAGCCCACTAAACTGGCGGTCCCGTATTCCATCGAGTCGTCTTTCCGACGCACATATCAATACCCAAGAGGTGGACAATTTAACTCTTTAATGTCCCGAGTCATTACCTTGGCGATGTTGCCGACGTTCGAGACCGGTCATATCTTGAATTCTATTTCCTCTGTGGTAATAACCTGGGCTAAGGTGGAAAAAATGCATCTGGACTGAACATGGCTTCCATTGCCGACGAAGCTCTAGGCTCATCTCATCTCCGGGCTAGTGTACAAGGCGGACCCTTGATTTATTGGTCGTTTTCATCAGGTCGAATCGTCGAATTCGTACTTCTCACACAGCACAGAAACGCCTCATGGAACCTATCGATTGGGCGGACTTCGAACCAACCGTACGCCGGTCATTGGCCGTTGCGCTATAGGTAATATGTAGATTGTGACTGCTCGACATCTTATCCCCCCTGGTATTCCTACGGCGCATGGATAATCCTCATAATTATACATCTGCACCTTGGTGGTCCAATTACCAGACTACATGAAAGCGTACCTAAGACTCTAACGGCCGAGCGGGAATAGCGCAAGCCACATTGCGACTTAACTTGCGCAATCATCACCTGATTATGAGAACTCCAGGCGTCTATGGACTACGATATCCTCCCCCTAGATAGAATGGGTCAGGCTGACGGTCTTTAGGTATAGTCCGTGTGATCTGTTCTTCCATATCGCCTGCTTTGCCACGGCTCACGATATTCATCCTGGAAACGGTATTCGAACCTGCCGCCGCGGCTAAACACTCCAGTCAGAATGCTTGGTAGGCTGTCGGATTCAATTTATCAAAGACATGCCGTTAGCATCGTTTCTTGTCCAGTGATTGCTAAGCAAAATGGAATTCGGGTACATCCAAGCATTATCAAGTCATCTTCGTGCAAATTTACACAACACAGTCGAACAAATTAGTCGAAAACATTGAATTTTTTTGTTAGTTGACTAACAGCCATTGCGATAGAGACCATAAATTTCATAAAATTCGCTAGAAGAGTTCACACGCAGCCTAGGCTGTGATGATGCCAAGAGGACCGTCTACACTCAGTTGCGGCTACTTTTCCGGCAATAGCATCGATAGGTCTCTCGCAAATTCTTGCACCAATTCAGGTGCTTAAGGACCCGTTTAATGACCAGAAATACCCTCGAAACCATCTGCCGTGAACCAGATGATCTGCTGGGACGTCATGGCGATTAACTTCCCTTCTCAGCTACAGAAAAACCAGGCCAGCATGCTGACCAGAATAAACATATCAACCCGCATTTACATGGATCTCAGTCTCCCCCCTCTACCACCCTGGCCTGCATACTTCGTCGATATATGCGGGAGCAGTCCATCACGTCCCAATATTTTCCTCTCCCGCTTCATGCACGAGCCGAAGATGCTCTGCTGCATGACTTTGCAGCACGTGGGCGATTAAAGGCAGTATCCGCCCTGGATCGAAGGCATATCGCCCACGGTATAACTTGCCACCCTTACACCATCCCAACCTTGCCTTTTCTTTATCCTATCATAGGCCCAGAGCTTTTGTGAGCTATACCAAGCATCATAATCTATATCGTCAACAGGGTGTATTTGTTCTATTATCCTGGTCTCGGAAGATAAGTGATGGCCCTCCGTAACCCTAGATGTTGATCCCATTCCCGCCTCCGAAAAACGTACTTTCGGGATGCTGTATGGTCATTTTCTGCACATGTATCAGCTCGTTCAGCTTGCCATGATGTACGATATCGTCTCGGCCAAATTTTAGTCAGCGAAGAAGCACTAGTGTGCCTTGAAAAAGAGTCCACTGCTACTGCGTACCTAGTATCAGTCTATCTGAATACCGGTACCAAGAACCATGGATGGAATTCTTGATACTGATTCCCGAGGTCCCAAGTTCTATGGTATTCGGCTTATGATTCTAATACCTAGATGGGTAAATTCAAGCTGCTTCATTCGCTACCGACGGTAGCTGTCCCGTTAGCTCCAGCCGCTTGGGGAAATACCGGACAAGGTTCGATTGAACGACTACCACCGGCTAATACGGATTTTTCCTCCAAGAGGAAAGGTGTAGCCACTGGACGAAGCCCTATGACATGTAACTTGCCACGAGATTCTGCGCAATCCCTAATTCCTTATATGGTCTTAAAATCCTCAAGCATCCCGCGTTCCTATTGGTCGGGATCTCGACAGCACTTATTCGCTCGCGGAAGCAGCTTTCACGACGTCTCTCGCCCTTTGCGGGACTAGCTTGGCCGTTTTCGACTGCCTGCGGACATGTGGATGCGACACATTACTTGCCGGGAATATAGGGGCCAGCTTATCCGAGCGCGCCTGTCGGTAAGTGTCTCTCGCTAGGCGCGCGATGAGGCAATACACCGCGCGGAGAATACGTCTCTGCAGAGGGACAGAATGGGAATCTAGCTGTCGATAGAAGGGCCGATATGTCTTGCAAGCGGCCCCCACGTTCTAGAAAACTTGTTCGCAGCCGACGTGACCTTGACCTCGCCGCCAAGAGCTTCCCCAGACAGTCTAATCTCGTCTCTGTTATGCGTTCGCGCAAGGACAACCGTAACCTTAAAATTTTATACTCATTTTATTTCATCTCGGGTCCGATATGTGCTGAATTACCACTTTAAAGCATTAGCTAATACAAATGCTAACACGTGAGAATAGTCAATTAAGCTTTTAGCGCCAGCAACTACGACGAAGTCTTCAAATTCGCGTATTCTATGCAACTAGCAGCCGAAGAAAGTTTCAACCATACGGTCAGATGTTTCTTGGATAGGATTACACAGGGGCGTCTTATGCCGCTTCTCGGGCGACGTGTCTCCGGTCTTAGACGCTGAGCGTGTGGACATGCGTCACATTTTGATTTCAGGCGCCAACGTGCCTGGCATCGGGCTCTTGTTAACCCACGATCTAGTCTTTGGAGTTTGATATATTTGCCACGTTCTGCTCACGAAGCCGAATTGATTCCCGAGGCGCGCTTCGGCAACCTACTGGGTAACGTTTCTTCATAGCGGTAGGTAAGAAACTCAAAATTACCAGGTATCTAACTATGTAGAATGTATCAAACATGCCATGAATTAGTAGGTTCAAATCAATTAGGTTCGCCGTAACATAGTAGAGTTCCTGCTTATGACAATAGTGACAGTGTAAAATTTAGTAATCTTGGTCATGTTCGCTAGGACTAGATCTTGATATAAGCGAAGACATGTACATATAAGCTTTGTCCCCTAGAAGCTAAGCAATAAAATCTCCGTAGAGTTATGAGCGCGAGTAGTTAACTCTTCTTAGTAGGTATGATCGGCCTAGCAACTCGCTTCAGTGACTTTATGGAGCCGCCGAGCGGGAGTATACCCGACTCTGACGGCGCTATGTCCGGGCCGACCTTCACACTAAAGCATGACATGAAGACGGGCACTGACGATGCCTTGAATTCTCCTACCAACCTGCCAAAAAGACAATTATCTCGCGAGATCTAAGATGCTTGGCGCTATGTCGCCGCCGCTATTTTGTGCCCAAGGTCCTGGCCCATTAGATCTGTCGCAATGAGGAAATATTAGACGAAGCTGTCCAGGTATACAACCGAGTAGGCTATCCCTGCCACGTGTCTAGCTACCAACTGGGCACGCATAGGTCCTCACCTTGGACCTCTACTGGCATCCCCAGAGATGCTGACGCGGACGCACGGGGACCCCTCAACCGCACTATACTCTTCTCGATGCTCGGGTTCCCTACCTAAGTCTATTGCTGTGCGCAGCCCGGCTCGGGAATACTCTATTTTACGCGATCAAGTAGGCCGAGAGCTCCGATATCGACGGCTGCGAAGAACGGCCGCTTCTTCTATAGGTTGGGGTTTTCGGAAATAGCTGGGAGACAGCTGAAATCTACCTGTGGATGACCTGGGGTGCATAAGAAGCGAGGATCGTAATGATTGTGGCGTATCCGTCTTGCAGGAAATCACGGCCAATCTTATTAGAAAACGACACCCAGAAGAGTAAAAGGGAAGGAAGGTATCCTTCAACCCTTGACGATTGAAAGGGGGCTTATGGAACTAGAAAGACTGTATATCAAAAGAGCTTTTGTTTAGAACATCCAATAATATAGATGGATGAACATGACGATACGAGCCAGAATCTGATTATTCCACTCATCTGAATTGATATTAATAACGACACATAAGAAAAGAATAGGTACCTACCTAGTCATCCCACTTCACTAGAGATAATCATACATAGTAACACATTATGTTAGTTGAGTTAACAGAATTTTAATTCATCTTAAACTGCATGCCCACGGCCTATCATGGACCAGCCCCCCAACGCCGAAGTGATTATATCTTTAGTCTTATGTCTAGGTCTCGTACTCATACCCAAGGCCTCCCCGTATCTTCTCAAATTTATCACCACCACGCTTAAACCTCCTCCTTAGAAATGTGTTCGTGGTGGGTTCCGGCGTTCTTATCCGTGAAGCCCATCTCGGCAGCGTAGGTGGAGTGAGGCACCCACTTGGCGGAGGTCCTGGGGGTGGTCTCCTCCAACATGCGGTCGACCTGTTCCAGGGTCAATCCCTTGGTCTCGGGGATCAGGAGGTAGGCGTAGACGAAGCAGATCGCGCAGAGACTGCCCCAGATGTAGAAGACCTTGGCGCCGAGGTTGCCCTTGTCCTCATCGGTCATGTAGGGGGTGATGACGGCAATGATGCAGTTCCACAGCCAGTTGCTGGCGGTCGAGAGAGCGACACCACGAGCACGCATGGGCAGAGGGTAGATCTCTCCGATGACAACCCAAGCACCACTATATATATGTTAGTAACTAATCGAGAAATATGCATTTAAGAGTAGGGATAAACTTACGGGCCCCAGGTGCTGGCGAAGAAGAAGATGTAGATGCAAATGAAGGCGATCATGGTCTTAACGGCAGCGTCGGCGCTGGTGACGGTGCCGATGATGGCAACGATGAACTGGCAGATAACCATACCCAAAGCACCCCAGATGAGCAGAGGTCGTCGTCCGATCTTCTCCATAGACCAGAAGGAGATGGGGGTGGAGCAGACGTTAACGAGGGTAGTAACGAGGGAGATCAAGAAAGGGTTGTCGATAGTGCCAAGCTGCTTGAAAAATGTTGTTCCGAAGTAGAACACAAAGTTCACACCTGTCCATTGTTGCATCATCTGGAGAGAAGTACCTAGAATGGTACGGCGGAGGTTGCTACTGCTCTTGAAGAGAGAGCCGCTGAAGCAAGCTCCCCAGGAGCTCCAGTATCCGGCAGAGGGAACGACAGATAATTCGTATTCATGGTTGGCGATGATCTCAGCCAATTCATCCTGAATGTAATCGGATTCGATAGTCTGGCCACGGAGACGAGCAAGAACCTTGGCAGCGAGGTCGAGCTTGCCCTTCTTAACGTAGTATCGAGGAGATTCGGGGAGAATGAAGAGACCGACTGCGAGGATGATAGCCCAAAGCATCTGGATAGCAATGGGGATTCGGTAGGAGCCGCTGTCATTTCGGTTCTGTGTGGCGTAGTCGATAGCTGACGCCAGCAGAAGACCAACCGTGACGCAGAACTGGTAGCCGGAGACGAGGGCACCACGAACTTTGCGAGGAGCAATCTCAGACATGTACAGGATCAGAATAGCTGAAACGGCACCGACACCGAAACCGGCGACGAGACGACCGGCTACGATGAGACCCAAGCCAGCAGAGGCGGTCTGGAGAGCAACACCGACGAGGAAGACAAGGCAGCCACCAATGATAGTAGTTCGTCGACCGATCCAGTCAGCGATATCACCAGCCATGAGAGCGCCTAATCGCAGGTTAGTAAAATGAGTATAAGAAAAGGGGTATTCTATTTTTTTTTTTTTTTTGCTTACCGAAGAAAGTACCCGCGGAGAGGATAGAAGTGATGAGAGATTTGTTAGTGGACGTGAGGACTTTGGCGTCAGGACCTTCGATCTGGTGAATGAAGTAGTCCATTCCCATGACACCGCTGATGTAACCACTGTCGTATCCGAAGAAGATACCACCGAAGGCGGCAAAGGCACACATGAGGTAGGCCTTGAGCGTGACGGGCGCCTCGACCCGGTTCACGTCCGTGGACCCTTGTGGAACGGCTCCGCCGGCCATTGTGAATTGATTTGACGTCGACTATTCGGATATATCGATGTTCGACGTGGGGTTTCGAATTCCGATTATGAGGGAGGGACGAGCGTTGGCGGGATGGGAAGATAGGTAGGTTATATATATGTTTGTTTATATAAACCTAATAACCTAATATATTATATGCACTGTGGATTATTGGCCCGAGTGCCTGATGTAAACCTTTGTGGTTAGTGCGGTAGTGGGGAGGGTAGTAGTGAAGATATTAGAATATGTGATAGAGAAGTGAGAAACAAAGTGTGTATAAGAAAAGGAGGGATCGTCTTTTAAATACCCAGGGTATACACATGCGCGTGTAATTACCAAGACCGCGGTTTTGTTAATTACCTCTAGATCTCTTCATCTAGTTCCTGAATCCTGACCCACCTCCACTCCCCGGACAATGCCTGGGATAGGATTTGATGCCCACAGTCACTCCATAAAGTCTCCATGCACGGGCACGAGGCCAACCCGCAAATACGCCAGAGCACTCCAGAGCTCCATGCTCCGTCCCCTCGGGGTCACCAACTACAGTTGGCCACCGCTAGCTCCTTTTTAGTCTAGGAACCTTACGTTTCTGGAACGCGATGCGAATTTAGAGGTTAGCAGGTTGTATCCTTCCCGAGGTCGCTACGCGCGTCATGCAATCCTACTCTTCCCACATAGGAAATCATAGGTACTCCCGACCCCCACAATCACCCACTCTACTCCAGCTGCTCCAGAAAACGGTGTGTTTGACATCGCTATACAGAGCCATTCCGTGAAGCTATCGTGAGTTTTTCTAAGATCATCCTTGTAAAAATTCAATGACCCTAAAACCCCATAAATTTGTGACCATTGCTGCTCCTGTGACGGCTTGCATCTCATAGCTCTCATAGCTTCTGAGTCTTCGCCAGTCACCTGACGCATGGTATTTTCGGCGTAATATTTTTTATTATCACCCCATGAAGGATTTCGGCGATATCATGCTGCAATGGTCTAATATGTGAAAGGCTCGCTTCTCTAACAGCAAGCAAGAAATTCGGTCTAATAGCTCAGCTCGTATTAGGTAGACAGCCCGGAGAGCAAAAGTCGAAACCCCATCTGTTTAGTTTCAGGGTCCATGTGGGAAGAGGGCTTTTTTCTTGCCTCCCTCCCCGTACTCTTCCCCGTCAACTCCAGAGAATGAGATGAAGAACTCCACCAGCCATTAGGCCGACTGAAGCTCAGCTACCCACCATACTTACCCCGACTTACCCCAATTTACCCCCAGTATGGAGTTTTGTAAACCGGTCGGTCCGGTGTCAAGGACAGGCGCATTGGAAAAAGGGCCTTTAGAGAAATAGAGAACAAGGAAGGAAATCGGCCGAATTCAAGCTTCTCTCTACCAAAGGATTGGAAAGACTGAATGCAGAGTTAATGCGTGGACCTGACTCGGTATATTCGGCCTTATTGTGGAGCCACGGCGATAGCGTCGGCCGTTTTGTCGTTGGCTTCCAATGTTCCTTGAAGTTTTATGGCCCGTCCCCTGGCAAAAAGAGATGCGGCTCCGCTGACAAGTTTAGCTTTAACGCGGCAATTGGCCAGTCCTGGCTAGTATGCGGATTATGTCATGAGGACATAATGTTCTAAAGACCCTAGGGGCAAATGAAATGCTCAGAAAAAAATAATTGTCGAAGATGAGATCTCATTGAATCGTCTGTAACGGTAACCGAGATAGTGGAGAGAGGGTGGCCCGATGCAACGACGCGACGACGGTCAATTGCGCTTCCAGCTTGTCGGTGTCAATCAATTGGAGACCTTCGACTTCAATCTCCAATATTTTAATTATCTTTTCTTTCTTCGTCCCTCATTCGCAGATTCGTCTGTCGCGATCAACAGTGACTTTATTACTTACTAAAGCTTGGAGACTTGGAGGGAACTTCCCTAGAGGTTAGGTCGCTAAAGTTACCCCGTACTTCGTACTCGTAACGGAGGCGGCGAGGACGGTCCGATTCGGATCTATTGCTGCTCTTATAAATCTCTACAATGGCTGCATTGGCTACGATGGCGTAAAATTGTTGAGCTGATTGGCTTGCGCCATCTGCAAAGTTATCGATAACGTTGACGAATTGTTGAAGAAGGTGTGAGAATGCTCGCCGAAACGTTTCTATCTTGTCTTAGAATTGTAGAGTTGTAAACCGCCATACAACCTTCTAAACCTTGTAATAACCTAATTAATATCGGTATGGATCCCTGCCACGTGTTGAAGATTTTAAGATTTAACGACTATGGAACATTGGAACGTTGGAAGCTGCTAAAGGAGCTTAGGTAATTGAAAAAAGGTTAACGTTCTGGACTTTCCTCGGTCGCACCGATCCTTCCTAACGGCGCCCGCCGCAAAAAGACGACAGGCACGTTGTCAGGTGGAGCTTTATTTTTTTTCGCGCTCGAATCTAAACCTTGCGCTTATTCTCAGCTGAAATGAAATTTTGTACAGACCTTACCAACTTTGTAGTTCAATAGCGAGAACTTTCGACATTATGCCATTATTACCAACTACCGTACTCACGAGGCCCTCATATTACCAACTTGTTACGCGGCTTTCAATCCACTCCTAGAATACGTTAGTTTAAAGTTGAGTCACCGTAGAACAAGGTACACGCATAGAATCACATGAGCACGGACATTGGCACGGCAAACATCGGATGCAATAACCATCCCATTTATTCAACGAAGACGATCGGGACGAGTAGTAGCACTAGTAACGGTCACAGCAAACGGGCACTCGGTGTCTCATGTAAAGTGCTATGCGCAAAGCACGGCGGGTAGCATTTCAATTCCTATTACACGTACATTTGAATCTGACAACATCAACATCGAACCAATCGGGATGATAGCATCCACGTCCTATCTCATCCATGCCGCCTTAAAAACGCCTCTCGGTGCGAAAAAAAAAAGTTTAAAAAAGAGCCAAGGTGATCGAACATATCTTCTCCATTCCGGCCGTCAGAAATAGAGTTATGAATCCAACGTTTCTTTCCTGAAACGTTATCTCGTCCATAAACGCCGAGTAGATGCAGAGAGACGAAGACAGCAACAAAAAAAAATAGAGTATAGCACCACCCGGTCTGGCCGAATATTCCACCGGCGCGTTCAGTATTAACAAATCCTCACCCAGTATGTGCGTGTTGTTATGTAGGTCGTCCCCATAGTCTCCCCGAATTCCAACCCCCGGGATTTCCATCCCATGGTCCCCATCCAATAAGTGTCAACGTATGCAGAATCCTGGAGCGTACATGTACCCTCGTACATAGCGCCGCGCCGCGACACACCACACCACCACACCACGAATGTGGAACCCCCCTCCCGCTAGTTTAGTAAGGCTTGGGGCTTGGGGATTTTGGGGTGGTGTGCCGTAGAAAGTTGGGGGAACGCCAGAACTGCACTACAGACTAGGTAGGCTACGCACGAAGCTGGTGCGGAGAGATTGGGGCAAGCAAGCGCTCACGCTCGCACCGAAGACTTTTCTAGATGCAAACCCACTCGGCAAAGACGCACCATCTAGCGGTGCGGTCAGCGAGCACCAGGCCGCGCCAGACCCCGCGCTCGGAGCACTTGATGATAGTCTCCCACGTTCCGCCGTCGCTAGCCTCTTCCTCAGCGGGCGTGCGTCCGCCGACCCCGATGCCGCCTCTGCCGCTCCGGTCCTCCTTGCGCATGAGCCTGAGGATCTTGCCTCCAGGAGTCTGGATTGCCAGTTTCGCCGGCTTCTTCCCCGCTATGCTGCCCGTTGCCGAGCTGGGGTTTGATGCCGCTGCGCTGCTCGACATGCTCATAGCGCTGCCGGGCCGCGCGTACGGGGTCGGGCTTGTGCCACCTGGGTTGCTGGACGGTCCGCCCGAGAGGAAGGACGGGTGTTGACGGATGGCGAAGACGAAGGTGTTGTTTAGCGCGAGGCGCTGACACTGCGGCTGCACGACGTATATGTCGTGACGCTGCGCGTGTGGCGTTGGGTGGCGAGTGACGAACTCGTACGGAGGGTTTTCGCCTGTGTGCATGATCGGCAGCGCAAACGCGAGGGGGTGCGGTATATCCTTGATGCTATGCATAAGTCCGCGTTTGCCCGCGTAGACCTTCAGGATTCCACTTCCCTCGTCTCCCGGAAGGAGCGCTTTTACCGTGTATCGCTTTCCGCCATTGTACCAATCTGCTTGTGCGAGCGCGCGTTTCTTCACTACTTCTCCGTTTTCGAAGAAGTCGCCGTCTGCATCGCGTGTGAATCCTCGGACTTCGACCTCCGCTGCTACTTCGATATCAGGGGGTACGTTGAACTTGATGTGTACCATCTCGAGGTCCTCGATGCGAGTTAGGGAGGTATTGTAGTCGACCATGGCAATCGCTTGCTTGAAGAACGGGGGACAAGCGCCAGGTAAGTTAAGCAATGTCTCGTGAGCAACCGGCGGACAGATGTGTTGTTGGCTATGATGCTCAGGAATATGCGTCCAGCAAAGCTCGGAAGGGCGAGTGAGGAAATACCAAGATTCTGCAATTGCACTGCTGGCGCCCGAGTATAGTCCGCGGCGGGGATTTGACGGGCTTGCGAGGCAGCAATCTATCATGCGCCACTCATTGTCGATGATGACAGCGTTCCAGAAATGATTTGATCGAGGCATCATGCCCGTTTCAGGAACCTCACCCGGAGTCTTGAGGTAGCCACGAATGACTTCAGAGGGTATTCCGATCGCCGCACACATCTCATGAACAAGAACGGCGTATTCTTCGGAGCATGCTCGCTTAGTCGAGATGGCTCGTCGCGTATCTATGTCCCCGTCGAAATCCTCCTCCCAATTGACCTTCTCCGCAACCCAAGTGAAGATCGCTCGGAGACGCTGGACTTCACTTTTATATGGCCTGCAGACGTACGTTGTCGCCAAAGTAACAGCTGTCGTCATTGACGGCAGGCTGCTGATGAAGCGCGAATTCTTATCCACTTGACTTAGATTTATGACTTGATAGTTGATCGGCTCGCGGACTGGCATGGAATCGGCGCCTTCGTCACCCTGGACGCTCTCGTAGAGCTCATCGACGGGATCTATTGCGGGATAATCCAGCATTAAGCAGCGATCGCGTCGCTCGGTTCGCTCATTTTTACTCAATGTATTCGAACGGTTCACATCTCTTCGTACTTGAACCCAGTCCACCCCGTTCGTAAGTCCCATATCGGTTGCCGCGTCTCGTACGAGGTTCGTGCTGCTAGCACCACCCGCTAAGGCCGTGATCCCATTAGGTACTATCGACCGTCTAGTCGGCGAAGCCTGCCCAGAGCCCGAACCAGTCGCAATACTACTGCGACTGCCGGCAACACCTGTCTTCGTAGCCTCTAGAATTCTCTTGATGAAATTCTGCTTCTTAGGTTTTGTGGTTCCAGGTTGCACGAGGCCTCCTATAGAAGCGATCCCGTCATCGTTGAAACCAGCTTGGGATTGGGGTCTCATTGCAGATGTGGAGTGACTCGGATGATAAGACACTCCTGTAAATGGCGTAACCGGCCGATTCGGATCCCAATCGTCATCGTTGTCGGCATCTCGAAATCCCAAAGCACTCCGCGCACGAAAGTTCTTTCTCGCCAGGCTACCAGCGCTCGTAGCGCTAATTCCGCCTGCCGAGACGCCACTCATCAAACTTCGCTGAGTGCTGTTCGTCGCGGTACTCCTATTACCGGACGATGCATTCGTCGAATTTGTTTTATTCGTACCTGTTCTGTCCAATACCCCAACCTCATAGGACGATTTCTGTTTTCGTAGGAATTTACGTGCTCCCCCGTGATCATTATCACCCATCGAGGACTTCGGCCGACTATAGATCGGATTCTTAGGTGGCGGTGGCGGCGGGGGACCCATGTCATCATTGTCCATGCTCCCCGCATTCGAACTTTGATGATGCATCTTTCGAAACCGATTCTCCATCCTCTCCACGTAATTATTCAGCTGCGGCAGCGGATGCTCTTTCGGAACATTGCCGTGGTATGTACTTTCTTGCGATGAGCCGCCGTTGAACGAGCCACCATACCCTGAATCTTCAAAAGGCATACTTCTAGAGGCGAGGGGTCTGGTTTGCGCTCTTTTTCTTGAACGGCGATGCACGAGGTCGAAGGACTCCGGTGACCATGGATCTAAATGCGGTTCTGGGGATTCCGTTGAACGCTCGCGTGTCATTCCTAACGCGTCTAATTGCTCGATCACGCCGTCCATCGCCTCTCGTAGGGGCGAGGGGGTATATCCGTCGCCAGCTGGGGATTGGGGAAGTGGTGAGGGTACTCTCGGTGTGTGGTATCCTTCCTGCCGTCGATTATCAAAAGATGCACGGGACATGTGAGACGCATTTGAGTTTCCTCTTGTAATTACGTGGCGATGGGGCGGCGGAGCCGGAGGTGGTGGTGAGTCGCGCTCTGCTCCGGGGCGGTATGGTTTGAAACTGAATGACGGAGCCGGCGACGGAGCCCTGGAACCATACTGTTGTTGACCCGGAGGCGGGACGGGCGACGGCCCTCGGCTATAGTCATAGCCTTGTGGAGGAACTGGTGAAGGGCCCCTAGAGTGCGTACGCGGGTGGGCTTGCGGGTATGAATGCGAGTGCGAGTGCATGGGAGGAATAGGAGACGCGCCTCTAGGGGCATAGGAGTTCGCCAGCGGAGGTGCCGGCGACGGGCCTCTTGATCCATGTCCCCGAGCCTCAGCCGGCGACGGGCCACGGTCAATACCGCGACGCGCATCGTTCCTAAAGGAGCTAGCGGAATTCTTTCTTGGCGGTGTGTTGGATGCGGTTCTTATTATTTCGGGTTGTTTTGCCGTTGTGTAGTGAGGTGCCTTTGCGTAGGCCTCGAATGGTTTGCGGAAGTTTCGCGACTTGGACTTGTGCGGAGTGTTTGTAGGACTCGGGGAGTGACTCGAAGTCAATGGACTCGCAGATCTCGTAATTGGTCGAAAATCATCGGGTAGAACCTCGACAAAATTGGACGGAAAGACGCCGACGGTCTTATTTCGCCGTAGCCTTCCAGTCCACCACGATCCGTCTCCTGCGTTTAAACATTCTATTAAATCGCCCTCGATGAATCCGAGATCGTGTTGTGACTAAATGGGCGGTTAGCAAAAGTAAACAAAGTTAAAATGGAGGCGCAAAAGTTGGACGGTAAAGTCAATTACATACTTCTCCTCCCCAAGAATAAACGGCTCTACACCAGCACGGAAACCGCGTGGGTAACGGTGGTGCCGACCCCATCATGCCGATATTCGCAGTGTAAGTAATTGGTTATTCGCCAGCTTGGAATATGCGGCGATTGAGTCTGTAAATCGGGAACCGGCTTAGAGGAATTCGATTTTTACTCTAAATCCCTTACAGCGCTTTGGGTGGTTGCTGCAAGGCGATGGAGTAAATACGCAGTTGAAGAAGACGATACCATATGAGGCGGTGAGGTACGAATAGAATGTAGTGTGTTCGTGGGGACGCCCCGACGGATGGATCAACAATGCCGTTCGATAATACGTTGAACTATTATGATTATTACGGCTGCTAAGCACCTAGGCAAGCATGAGGTAAGGGTAAGGGATTTGGGGACTTGTAGATTGTAGAGATTGTAGGGGAAAAGCAGCAAAGTATGGGGGTTGCCAGCACATCAGGTCAGATCTGTCGATTATGATTGGGATGTTTGTGAGTGAAACTGCGGTTCAATAGTAGAAGCTCGGGGCAGTAATTGGAGCAGGTTGCAGTCTATGGGTCTTGGCAAAGCCATCGTAGGAAAACAGAGGGGTGTTTCTGCGTTGCCGGGTAACGGCTCAGCTGGGACCCGCAAGTTTAAACGGAATAAGGTCTGCTGGTTCCCGCACTCGCATTAAGTTTCTAGGGGTTACGGGTACTGTATCCATATATGTAGAGGTACATAAAACAGTACACGGATACCGTGCACTCACCCTACTTCTCTCAATGAATCTATGTAAGATATATCAATGCAGGTATGGAATTATGAAGAGTTTGATATCTACACCGAATGCATCATTTTTCTTCTACTTGCCCGATTTTTTTCAAGAAAAGATTGATTTATATATGGTCGTGGTGATTATAGTCGCATAATAATAGAGTAAAAAGGTACAAGGCATAAATGTATCGATAGGCAATAAATGCACGTCACTTTGTTTACCTGTTTTCCCATTCACGAATCAAAATCCCGGATTCACCGTGCATGTATCGATGCCGCTAATGTACATATGTAGCCACTGGTATGTAAAACACACAGGCGATACATGCGTCTCTTGTGTGCTTTATCAGCTGAAGCTAGTCCATCATATGCAGCTTTACGCATTTCCTTCTTTTTAGTTACTCTTCTCGGCCTATCCACCATGAGAATTATCGCGACATTTCAAATTGAACCATTGACCTCCTCTATGTTGTTCAAGAAGAAAAGGCTGACCAACGAACGAAGTACATTAATCACCTAGGTACCTCACGTATAGGTAGATTAGGTATTAAGCTCCGAGCCATATCGCGAACCCAACGTTAATTCCGGGTGATAAGTCGCCCACTAGCCCCCATAACGGTAATCTGTTGATGGTCATAGCTCTTAGGAGCTTGCACCTAGACAACCAATGCTCCGACGCTCCATCGCAATAATCGCACATTAAACATACAAACCTTCAACTTTATCCTCAAGACGTCGCAATCCTCCTAATTCCTCAAACTTCGCTTTACTCTCACTTTTTTACTCGTCTTGCTCAATCGGCTTTCACATTTCTCCCTTTCAAATTGAAGGCCACTCTAATCAGTTTCGAATTGCCCCTTTTTCCAAGCAATTGTTCACTCTACCAAGTACACGACGTTCCAGGTTCCCCCCCATACATTAATCGCATTGTTTGATTCCAAGCATTGCGTTGCTTGCGCAGCCCGCGGCTACTTAGCTGCCACTGCCTCCTGAGTTACAGCCACGACTTTTGTAGTCGCTGCACTTCGTATTTCAAATTGTATTTATACAATTCATAAAAATCGAAGTCGGAAGTGCAATAATTCAACTACAAAATGGGTTCTGAGGCTATCGCAAGCCACTACCAGGTGCTTGAGGAACTTGGCCGTACGTATCTCCTCAATTCCCCCTATCATACCATTTGGTTATCATACATATAAATAACATTTGCTAATCTACGTCATACGTATAGGTGGTAGTTTTGGTGTGGTTTATAAAGGCATTGAAATTGCAACAGGGGAAGTCGTTGCCATCAAGCATGTAAGTCGCATTTGCATTTCCCGCCACTCATGCAATCATCCACTGACACATGTTCCAATAGATTGATCTTGAGTCCACCGAAGATGATATTCAAGACATTCAAGCCGAGATCTCAGTTCTCAGCACCTGCGCCAGTCCTTACGTTACCCAATACAAAGCTAGTTTCTTGAGGGGTAGTAAGTTATGGATTGTTATGGAGTACCTCGGTGGTGGATCGTGTCTTGATCTGGTAAGATATCACAAATAAATCACTTCAGGTATCCGAATCTGACAGATCACTTCCCACAGCTTAAACCCGAGCCGTCCTCTTTCAGCGAGACGCACATTGCTATCATATGTCGCGAATTACTTCGTGGCCTCGAATACCTCCACGCCGAAGGCAAGATCCACCGAGATATTAAGGCTGCAAACATCCTTCTCTCGGATACAGGCAAGGTTAAGCTAGCCGACTTTGGAGTGGCAGCTCAACTCACGAACATGAAGTCACAACGTAACACCTTCGTCGGTACGCCCTTCTGGATGGCACCTGAAGTAATTCAACAAGCCGGCTACGACTTCAAGGCCGATATCTGGTCTCTGGGAATCACCGCCATTGAGTTGGCCTTCGGTGAACCTCCTCACTCCAATCTTCATCCTATGAAGGCATTGTTCCATATTCCCAAGAGTGCCCCACCCAAGCTGGAGGGCAACTTCTCGAAAGACTTCAGGGACTTCGTCTCGCAGTGCCTCATGAAGGACCCGGACCGAAGACCCTCAGCTAAGGACATGCTTAAGCACCGTTTCGTTAGGTCTTCGGCGAAGGTGGAGGCATTGCAGGAATTGATTGAGCGACGACGCAAGTACGACGCTACTCGAACAAAGAAGAAGAGCCGGTCGTTTTATCAGGAGACCATGAGAGATCTCTCTCCTAAGGACGAGGGAGATGAGTGGGTCTTCGACACTGTCAGATCGGTTGCACCTAGAAGGCCAACTGTTAAGTCAAGAAAGCCATCCTCAATCTTTTCTACAGAGGAAGCATTACGCAGAATGGACATCAAAGATGCTCCGCTTCAACCGTCTTCTCCGGCCCCGGTTACTATGCGCAAGGCTACTATGCGAAGACAGCATTCTCTAGCTCAAATGTCAAGTAACGGTTCTTCGCGTGCCCCGCCCGCACCAGCACTACGACGGCCACTTCAACCAGATATGTCGTTTGGTAATTCAGGCTCATCCCAGCGCCTCTTTAGAAGAGTACCCTCCGACGGTTCTACGTCCGGTCAAGTCTCATCTCTCAACTCGAGCGATATACCCGCAGATGAGAATAAGCATCCCAACACAACCGAAGCGACGAACAAGGAAGCAATCCTCGGACGTCGTCTTTACTCCAAGGCAGTTGAGCCCACCCTCGCAGAGCTCCACGCCCAGACATCGAGTATGGCAAAGCGCGACGCTCTCGGCAAGTTATCCGACGCACTCGCACTACTCAATTCCGTTGATCCCGAGGGCGCTTACCACCTCTTACGCAACTTAAACTCCAACATCCAACACGACGCCAAGCTATCGAATGCGTTCCTAAAGCAGCCTAATGATTCCATCAAAGGATATGACACCACGCCTCAAGGCACAGTGATTATTAAGAGCCAGACACCAAGCAACCAGAACCCGACTCCCGCGAAGCTCGTCCTAGCGTCTAACAACCCGCACTTGAAGAGCCACAGACGGCGACAGTCGAGTGTTGCCAGTAACGGAAGTCCCGGAAAGTCTAGTCAGCGAGACCGGGACCGCGAACGCGATCTCGAGAAGGCTGCGTTGCGAGCTAAGTTCCCCGGTCAGCCGGCTCAGCCCGGAATGGAACACTGCAAGCAACTCTCCGATGTGCTGTTCGGTCGATGGGTCGATGGGCTGCGGCAGCGCTGGCCTAATGCTTAGGTAACCCCTCATAGGTTCCTAGGGAAACTGGGACCTATGAGCCGAAATGGCATCGTGCAGCAATGAATTAAGTTAATGTGTAGGATAACGAGACAGGGCTTCCAGAAACGCGATCACAAGTGGGAGCTGCTATATACAGGGTTTGTACGATGAAGGCTACGTACGGGTCGTCACAGTATGATTCACATTTTTCAGACGCCGGGGATGGGGATGGAGATCTAACACGAAGTTACGATCTCTTTCCGCATCTGGATCTACTTTCTCTTTTTCGCTTTTAAAGGGAGGTAGATAATTTTTGCATGGCATAGGTGTTTGAGCTTCTTGTATGGATGGATGGATCGATTGTATTTCTGCTTTTTGCTGCGTTTTTTTTCCTGGCTGGACTGGATGGGGGATCAATGAATGGAGGGTTGGATGGGAGGTTGGTTGGTTGGATACATAGTCAGGTACTCAGAATACCAACCTAATTTTTCACAAACTGGAGGCTTGACCTAGAATTTGATGAGTACCTAGGTAGGTAATTATCACGATAGTCACTTGTTTTGGAGCTCATTAGGTACATATAATAATGTTGAAAGTGAATGTATAATTGAGGCAAGTGCTTGTTCTAAGCTAAGTAGGTTGTTATATACAGCATACAGCAACTTCTAAATATGTACAGTGACCGATAGTATGTAGTAATATTCGAAGCGAAGAGATCAGAAGTGAAGGTGCCTCAAGCACAATTGCCTCAACAAACCCTCCTTTCTAAAATAAAGGAGTACCATTCTAGCCACGCCAATTTTTTAGTCTTTTTTATAATGAAAGTGGTCTTATACCGCAATAGACAGCTTGCCGGTAGGATAAGCGATGTTGTAGACAGGGCAAGTCTTCAGCGCCACGGTAAGGCCGAGCGTGTGCTCGCAGATGGGCTGGTTACCCTGGCTGGGGTCGGGCATACGGCAGAGCTCGTCGTAGCCCCAGGTGCACTGGGTGTTGAGGATGTTGTAGAGAGCGTAGTTCTTGCCGACCCAGGTGTTGGCGGAGCACGAGGTGATGAAGTTCATGCTGTTGGCGGCGGCGAAGGCGAGGTGCTTGCCGTCCTTCAGGAGGTGGGCGCACTCGGACATCGGCACGTCCTCGTACGTGGCCGCGAGACCGCCCCCGGCTGTCGGCGCCTCCGTCGCGTTCTTCCCCGTCGACAGGTAGTTCCACGCGTCATACGATATGTCGTGCGCCCCGCCCGACTGGTCCACCTTGAGCAGGTTCACGGACCGCCCGTTCGCGCTGACTTTCACGCAGATGTTGTTGCAGTCCGGTGATGATGGCCAGTACGCCGCGCGGTTGGTGTTGATCTTGCAGCCGAGCACCCCGATGGAGGACGAGTAGCTGTCGTGCGGTGTCACGGAGATAGAGCCGCCGCGCTTCTCGGGGGCAGAGGAGGAGGAGGGAATGACAGCGGCGGACACGGCCGCCGCAGAAGTAAGGAATGACAAGACACTGAAACGCATCTTAAGAATTTTTTCTTGTGAAAAAGGAGAGTGGGTAGAAAAAATTAAACAAATATACTTGATTTGTTTAGAAGGAATGACTGGCCGACAGGCTGTGAAGGAATGCAGAGATGGGCAAAAAGACCTGACGCTGGCCGACTTACATCGTGGGTTGAGGCCATTCAGCTTATATACTAGTCCTGAGTGCCCGAGCTACCGGCCCCATCGATATCCACCTGAAAGGCTATTTCTGTAACATCGCCCATGATAATCTGCCTCAAAGCGGCTTTGTTGGAGGTAGGACCCGCCGAAGCTCGTGGCCTTCCCGCTCGGAAGCTCTTTGAGCTTCTGTTTAGTGGACAAAGGAAGGTGGTAAATTGGAAGGATTCGCGGTTGGGGGTAGGCTTTTTTTTTCTTTCAACATTTTTGCTTAGTCGGTCCCTAACGATGCGGGTTGGCTGAAACAGGAGATGAATGGCGGTTCCTGATTAGCATCCCGTCCATTGTTCATTGTACTCAACGTGCTAGTGAAACCACGTAAGAGCGCCATCTAGATTTGTAGCTAGGATCAGCCTTGAACTGCCGGGTTATGTAGTAATACTCTTTTCCAGGGACCAAATTCTGTGGCTGGAAGATTTAGTCTCTTTTTTGCGCTGTGCTGGCGTGGCGTTTGTTGAAACTCAGCTACCCCTACGGATAGGTCGTTGAGAAAGATAGATGCTTTTGGTAATATTTCCCGATGAAGTCGTGCCGAATAGTAATACGCGCGGCTTCTTTCAAGACACGGAATGTCTAACTCCTACCAACATATGGTTTGATTCTGACAACAGGGAAGACCTAACTGTGTCAATATAAGGCTCCTTTATCACCTACCTACCTAGAACGGGAATATCGAATCCTATGAAAAGCTCTAGACGGCTTTGTAAGGCGTCAGCTCCGTCGGCTACCCCTGTTGCTTGCCGGTGCCGGTACCGATGCGTGCAATTAAGAGACCCTGCCGATGGCTCGTTACATTGTACGCTGTACCTGGCAGATCATGGATGATGTACAGAAACGTGTTTGTCATGTGGCTTGGGACAAAGATCCAAATAGATAACCCGCCTTGGCATTCCCGAGGTCTGCAGGAACAAAGCTCTTCTGATTGGCGATGATATTCGAATATCCTTAACCTCGTTGGTATTATGTATTAAGTAACCATCGACATAAAACAAAATGAAATTGCATAACATTTATGCATGAATAATTACGGAAATCCGTTTAGAATCGGATTTATAACTCTAGACCGGCATGATTCAAGTCTTTACAGGCACCTATTAGGTCGTTAGAGCCGTGCTTCTCTATAAAATTACCTGTTTGGTAAAACGATTACATTATGAATAGTTAGCAGCTTAGTGCTGATTCGAATATCATCTTCCCCGCACGTCGGGAGGATATCAAGGTCACGATGTCGCATGAGGCAACGGCGTTTGTTGCGAGTTGTGTCAATCACCTAACAAACACCGTGAACCAACAGGGAGTTTACCCCTGACTACTCGTTTTACGTCTTCATAACATATGTTGGTGTCTAGTATAGTAGGATTGATTCCAAGTCTAGACCTCTAGACCAAGCCTCATGGCGACGAATCCCCAAACGTGGCTTATCACCGGCTGTTCCAGCGGCTTCGGCGAGCTATTCGTTCGCCAGCTTCGCGCCTTAGGAGACAATGTCATTGCAACCGGCCGTAACGCTCCATCCAAGCTCGCTCATTTAGTTGATACTGGCGCCAGTATTCTCGATCTTGATGTTACCGCACCTGTCCTCGAAATTGAGGCCAAGATGGCTGAGGCTTGGAACATCTACCCGGGTGGTATAGATGTCGTCGTGAACAATGCTGGGTATATCCTTAGCGGTGCAGTTGAGGAACTCACGTAAGTACAAACCTATTGACTCAACTTGTAACGCCTACAAATTGATGTAACATACTCATGGCTATCCCTTAGTGCCCAGGAGCTCAAAGATATCTTTGACACCAACTTCCATGGACCCCTCAATATCACCAGAGCTCTGCTCCCGAAACTCCGAGCTAAGAACAAAGGAACCCTTTTATACCTCAGCTCCCAAGCAGGTTGGCACGCTGACCCTGGCGCGGCCGGCTACTGTGGCAGTAAATTTGCACTCGAAGGTAAAATTTTCATTTATATTGATTTTATACTATAGCCCCTGCCCTGTGCCGGCGTAGTCTATCTCTGTCTTTATCTTCTAATTGAAACAACATAAAATGCTTATGAACTACCTCTACAGGTGCTGTCGAGTGTCTATCAAAAGAGCTAGCCATGTTTGCGCCTAACCTGAAGGTTCTGATCATAGAACCAGGCTACTTTCGTACACGAGCTTTCGCCAAAATCAACCACGTACCTCCACGCGTACCTGATTATGCTCAATTCAACACAGCTGTTCGCGCGGTCGAGGCTGGCGTAGTGGGTAATGAGCCTGGTGATGCCGAAAAAGCCGTTTCGATCATGATTGATTTGGTGAAGGGAACCGGTGTAGCTGAAGGAAAGGACATACCTTTACGAATCCCTTTAGGAAGCGATGGGTGGGGAAGAATAAGGGCGAAGTGTGAGGACATGATTAAGATATGTGACGAATGGGAAGAGGTAGCCAAGAGCGCTGATATTTCTGAGCAAAAGTGATACTGTAGTTTGACAACCCGATATGCGGAAAGCTTGAGGGCCCTTCGGATCGAAGTTCATATCATGTCTCTGATTATTAGTAGGTACCTACCTATCTATCCCGGAGTCATCCAAACTTTTACACCATCATCGATCGGACTAGATTGCGATTTGGAAAAATACATCCCGGCTAGCATCCCCATCTAAGTGTTTTCGTAGGCTCTATGTTTTTAAGGGATGTTCTTTTTCCGCCTTCTCTTTAAGCTGGTCTTCAACCTCTCTGCTCGATTCGCCATCTTCGGGGATACCGTTCTCGGCCGGATACTTCAAAAATCCCTTCTCCTCAACCTCCCGAATTTTCTCCATGAAAATATCTCCCATCATGAAATAACCTTCATCTGTAGGATGAATACGGTCGCCCCCGATATCTTCAGGCCTCGGTCGACGGGGAAGCCCTTGGTCGTAGTGCATTTCTGCTATTGCGACCGGTTTCTTCTCTCGAATCAAGTCGGTAGCAACTTGGCGGATCTGCGCGTTCGCACTCTTCATACACGGTTCGGCTTCGAGGTCGGGGGTCGTTAAGAGAGTCGACATGATAACTGTAGCCTTCGGCGAGGCTTCTAGGAGGTACTCGACAAGATCGCGCATCCGGGTTAGGATATTTACAGGATCGTCTTTCTGAAAGCAGTCGCTAGTGCCGACTTGGATGAGGATGAGATTTGGTTGGAGGTACGGTACAGCCTGTTCCGCATGGTCGCGAAGTTGTCTAATTCGTGCGGCGCCGTAACCTTCGACGTCATTGTCGGGAAAGTCGCCGAAACGGTTGAAACCAACATAGTTGACTGGGTTACCCAGAGACGTGAGCTTGTCACGAAGCTGTTTCCTATAACCCCTATCCCCCGTCGAAACCTCACCACGGGTGACCGAAGCGCCTATGAACATCATTCGTAGAGGCATACCGCCTGCCACAGCTCCATTGTGAGAGGGTTTGTTCTTTCCTTGGGCGAGACGATTCCATTGGTACTCGACGTCGACTGGATGGGTGAAAAAGAAGAGAGCTGTAGAATTTGATATTAGTCCACCTATTGATTTGGAAACCCCCAAGAATTTCATTGCCTACCTACCGATGAGGATTAAAGCAACTGCGCATACGCTTGCTAATTTATAAATGACGAGCATCGTAGCCTGCTGAACAGACCGCAGCTACTAACACTATAGCCTCACTCAACGGACTTCTAAGTGGTTTACTTAGAGTTTACACCATGGTCGGACGCTAAAAGATTTGATATCCTATCGAACATCTCCCTTTGTCGGGCGCGGCTTCGTTAATATTCTTCAGCCCTTGGATTACCTAAACCCGAGAACAACCTTGAATCGGCAAAAACGGCATAAGACTCGTCGGTTTGTACTACGTCACTCATCAAACAATTAATGCCTTGCAGACTTGGCACCGAGTAGTACGCTATATCCTAGAGGTAGTTGATGACCGCCGGCGTTCTTATCTCGCCAATGACGGCGCTCATTACGCGTGGCTTGCATGCGGCGGACGGGAAACCGATCCTTCTGCTGACATGTCTTGCCGATCAACCACCAGGTACACAGTAAAATTTCAGCTTCATCACCATCGCCCGTTTCATATCGTAGTCAGTACCACATTGTAATTCGAAGGCTTATACGGGATATGGGGTATTTCTATTGCCAGCTCCTATTTAAAGTGAATGGGAGAAATGATCATCAACATTATCCCATGTATTTCCTCTCCCTTCGTTGAAGAGATGGCCATCTGTTCACACCACAAAACACCAGCTCAGAATACACAAAAGCAATGCATGTCTAGAATCCATAACGCCTACTCTCATACCAATACCACCCCACGGACTTCACCACTGTCCACATCTACCCCAGTACTGCTGTACGACCCCCTGTTATCATCTCAGCTGGCAGGCCATTCCCATTCTCTTTTATATCTGTAAGCATGGGCTCATTAAGTTCGCTGCACATCTTGCAAGCCTCAATCGACGAAAATGGTCAGTTCATCTCCGCGGGGTGATAACCCCCAACCCCTTTACAATCTAGTTCGCACCATTTGAGCCCCAGCCGGAAGATCCAGGTCAAGTAGCAGGTCGAAAACATCGTATCTGTGCTCTGACTTTTCCGCGATATGGCACTAGTAGACTAACCGTCAAACGTTCTGTATCGTGGCATTTTGCGCGAACTAGGTGATCCTAATACAGATTCTAGCGAATATCGCGACCCAGCGGCCGTCCATCGTACCGGTTGCTTGAAACTTGATAGTCTTCGTAACACCCTACCTGGCACACTGTCTCCTGATATCGAGGTGGTTTTCGAAATTGTATGCACCGCGCTCAGGGCTGCTCATGAAAGTCCCGAGGGCGTTGAGATTGAGACAGCGGAATCGCTCTGTTGTTCGGTCATTACGAAGTAGCTTTAGAGGAGCCTGAATGGCTCGTCTGGAATCACGATCGAGTAAATTGGTCTGTCGCAGGCATCACGCTCTTCCTCGGAGGGCATGACAGCAGCTAGCTTCTGGAGGGTTTCCAGAGGCAAGAACCCAGTCCCCTGGCCGATGTGAATATGGAACCCGCAGGATGGAGGCACAGCAGTTCGCAAAGCTACGCGCAATATGTCGGCCACGGCCTTCACTTCTCTAAAAGCATACGTGGGATAATAGCCTAAGCAATCGTTAATGCTAGAGCTCATTAACTCAAGGCCTGGCCAATTTTTATATTGTTCGCATGAAGCATCTTGAACAAAACATAATCGAGGATTACCGTTGTTTTGTTAGTGGCTCTCGCCGAGCGATTGCTCCATAGGTGGGAGGTATCCCCCCTTCTTTTTTGCTCTCGAGGTATGGATCCATTGCCGCTCGATCTTGGTATTGAGCAGGTCAATTTAAGCTTCTCTCAAAAATTTAACTTTAGTCACACTGCAAAGCAAGGCAAGAAGGTTCGAAGGGTAACACCTGCTAGTCTTCAGAATTCATACGTAGGTAGGAACTACCTACCTACTAGGTACCTATGTATGTAGTACTCTGTAGCCTTTTTCAAGTCTGACAGGCTGGTTTTGATATGAAATTAATAGATAAATAAAATAAAAGTCTTTCATTTTCGGAACACTATTAAACTATTAGTTGAAGACGATGAGGCTCAATAATAAGGTTTTGTTCAATACATGGATAGAGGAGTACCTAGTACCCAGCACTACGGGTCGATTGTATCACAAAGTTTAGCGCATTTAGGGCTGAAATTAGGGAATTTAGCGTGTTCAGTGGTTTAACGTTTAGCGCGCCGTGCCGCTACACGTGAAAACATCAACTAAACAACTTCACGACCGTTCAACACCAACTCACGTAAACGATAGATACGGGGAGAGGAGGAAATTCTATTTCGACGGATTACTTCAATTCTCGTGAATTGACTGCATGACCTTTGAATCAACCACCAGGGGTACACTATTTTTTGGAATTTGGCGCCTTTATACCTGATTTTTCGTGACGGCGAATCCTAACGCGTCTGGCTCTCGTACCGGTCCGGACCCCACCATATTTTCAAACGCCTCATTCGGTTAAGCCTAATCGTCACATATAACCCTACTCACTAGGTTATATGAGTATGGAGAGTTTTCTCCGCGAGTGGCGGCAAGATGCCTTGAATAAGGCACAATACGAGTCTGCTATTTTTATTGGGGATAAGCTTCTGGCATTAACCAGTAAGTTGGGTATATGATGTTGTGCCACGCCTTCTGCTAAACTTCACATCTTCTAGATGATGACAACGATGCCTTTTGGCTCGCACAGGTTCATTTCGCCACTGGGAACTATACCAGAGCGCAGACTTTCTTATCTAAGCAGGATCTCATTAACCGGAATCCATCCTGTCGATACTTAGCAGCTCACTGCTTTATTAAGCAGTCCCGATTTGAAGAGGCGCTTGCTGTGCTTGGTGAACGGAATCCCACGCACTTGATTTCAAACCCAGCAACTAAGCGCAAAACCCAGCATACGAGTGGGCGTACTACTGCCTCGCACCATGGCAGAGGCGCAGCTAAGGCACATGACCGAAGAGATGCAGTTTCGGAGGAAGAAGCGGCTAACAGACGCTTCGAAGCCGCCATGTGCTTTCTAAGGGGAATATGCTATGCGAAGCAGAATGCATTCGACCGGGCAAAAGAGTGCTATAAAGATGCCGTGCGCATCGACGTCCAGTGTTTCGAAGCTTTCCAACAGCTAATGAAGAATTCACTTATGTCACCAGACGAAGAGTGGCAATTCTTAGAATCCTTAGATTTCGATGCCATCTCCGTCACCGCGGACCCGTCTTCCTCACAGGAGGCTGCCGAATTTACCAGGATGCTTTACACGACTAGGCTTTCTAAGTATCGGAACCCGGCAGCCTTTACAACTGCTAGTGAGACTCTATCTACACATTATAACCTGGCCTCAAACCCGGATCTGCTACTTGCTCGAGCGGATTTATTATACACGCAATGCAAATATAAGGACGCGTTAGCTATTACCGACTCTGTCCTGCAAGAAGACAAGTACAACTTCAGTATATATCCTCTACACTTAGCTTGCTTGTACGAACTCAAGATGAAGAACGTGCTCTTCTTGATCTCGCACGACCTCGCCGACTCACATCCGGAAGAACCTTGTACGTGGCTCGCTGTAGGCATCTACTATTTTTCTATCGACAAAATTGCAGAGGCCAGACGCTACTTTAGCAAAGCCAGTATGATGGATCCGCACTTCGGACCGGCGTGGATCGGGTTCGCACATACTTTCGCGGCTGAGGGCGAACATGACCAAGCCATATCGGCATACTCGACGGCGGCGCGGTTGTTCATGGGCACACACCTACCTCAGGTATTCCTCGGAATGCAGAACCACGCGCTTAACAACATGACGCTAGCCGATGAGTTCCTCAAAACGGCATATGGCCTTTGTAAGACGGACCCGTTACTGCTCAACGAGATGGGCATCGTTTACTATCACCAAGACCGTCCCCAGGATGCCGCCACTCTGTTTTTGAAGGCCCTCGACGTCGCCGAAGAGATCGATTCAGAACCCAATGCCTGGATCTCAGCCCGCACAAACCTGGCGCACGCCTACCGCCGTGCTAAGCGGTACGATGATGCACTCGAACAGTTCGACGAAGTCCTCAGACAGGGCGGTAAGGATGCAGGTATATTTGCAGCTAAGGGCTTAATATACATGGAGGAAGGGAAATTCGACATAGCTGTCGAGGTATTGCATAAAGCGCTGGCTATAAACCCCCAGGATCCCATCGCAACGGAATTGTTGAATAAGGCGCTAGATGAGATGGCCGGTTTCTTGCCTTGATCTTATGATAGAGGTATGATGTGGCGGGCTTGTCCCCAACTGTTTTATGAGTAATGAAAGGGATGATTAGTGCCTATTCTATATGCAGGCTAGAGAGATATCTCAAAAAAGGGAATCATGAATGTTACCACGTCTCGTGCCTCTGAATATTGCGTGCTAGAGGGATTCGTAACTGGCTTCCTGTAGATTGAAATGGCTTCCAAACACTTACCACGTGAACCTCACGCTTACAGCACCTACCTAGGTCCTAAGTAGTACCTGCAGATTTCTCTGATCATTTGCTTATTCCATCACCTTGATCTGAGGTCATACGGATCAGCGTCCAGAAGCACATGGCTTTAACTAGGCGCTGTAGCAAACCGAACGCCTTGCATCGCGTGGCAAAAGCAAAGGCCATTCTCCTTTCTTTTTCTCGAATTTTCTTTTCCAAGCAAAAAAAGCAATTGTGTGCCCCATCGTACCCTAACCCACATATGATGATGTCCTTCGACGCCTCTTCCCCAGCCGTCTGGATAGTTCGGGAGTCAGTGCGGACGACGGATATGGGGAAGGTAGGGGACGAAAGAGCGGTCAGGGTATTCGAATTAACCGCGCGCGGTCTTGGAGAAGACAGCTCTCTCTAAAAAACCGGTTGCAATAATTAAAATTTGGCGAGATGGATGATTAAGATGAGAGACGCCGTTCCTCGCTCGGCGGTTCAGTCTTACGACATCTTCGTCCACGCCTCGTCACAACGGGTTATACGGACGCCGATCGGTTGTGTTTGTGTGCCGGTGTGCTCTCTCTCCTCTGCGTGCGGACTAGATTGCCAAGGCCTATATATGTGGTGATATTTGTAGTACATAAGAAGGAATTAGGTCATCGTGCGTCGCCGCGCGCTCTATATCTCGCGCCTAATATATATATATTCCAAAATTAGAGGAGTCCCGGTCCTTACTTGGGCGGGATATGGGGAGGTCCCTACATGCCTAGCTTCATGTTAATTACCTACCTGCTGTGTGTGTTTTCTGTGCGTATGGATGTACCGACGTATGGATGTATGTATGTACGTAGCACATACATTACAGCTGCCATGTGGAGGGCCGGGGTTGGTATCTCCCTTAGCTGAGCCCGTTGTCCGTTCGCCGCGTGGGGGGAAGCGATCCCGAAGTTGATCTCTTCTCCGAGCCCGGACGGATATTAACACGGAGAGTTGCACTACCTTGGTCTCGCTGCATGCCATTTATTAAAGTGCCTCCGACACCGTTCCTCGCGAATTCGCTCCAGGAATTTCTTGCGTTTCTTTTCTCTCGCCCTCGTATCTACCTACGTAATTTCTCGACGACGACGGAGTGTTCCTTAGTCTTCTACTCCTTACTCCTTAGGCTTTAGCCTATGGTCTGCACATGTCCGTTTTTTCTTGGGACGTAGTGGGCCACCGTCACATCGATAGCCACCTAAGCAAGGGAGAGGCTTAGGAGAACATTGGCTTGGGAGCGCCGGATCTCAGATAAAGGGTTGACTTTTTGCGTGATTGCGTCGACCCAAATCCAATATTTCAGTGCAGATGTTACCCAACCGTGTGGGCTTCAGGGGGCGACCCTGTGAGTTGAAAGTTGAGGAGGCAGTTCTAGGCTGTTTAGTCAGGTCAGAGACAGGAGACCTGATGTGATATCGATCAGCACGGCATCTATTCTGCAACGCTTTGCATGTTCTTCGCGTGAATATTGTTCGAGCACATTGAAGTAGGATATCCTGAATGTGTGAATGTGTTGACCATCACGCCGTTAATTTGAGCTATATTTTCTCCGCCTTGCTGTCGACGATCTCCACAGAATTGTTCTTAATATGGGGATGATGCGAAGGAGTGGGGATTTTATCTTTGCAACTATCCTAGAATATGGAGTTGCGGGTGTGGTCCGCGGTGGGGTGGGCTCTTCGGATTGTAGTACTTTCGTTCGCTCTTCTCTTGACCGATTCTTTTTTTTTCTTTGCCATGTACCAAGGGCCGGCCCGTTGTTGCAGTTACTTCCAGACATTCCGTGTAGAATAAGCAGGGCATGGCAATAGTGCGTGTTACTGTAGCCATTGGGCTTCCCAAGTATTGTTGAAAGGAGGAAATCTGTGACGGAATTTACCGCAATAATTTCACCACCCCCTTGTTTCTCATCATGATCTGTCTCACAAGCTGTACATAAGCCGTGTCGATGTAGATTCAATATGCGCGCCAGCATGACTGCATAAAATGGAGGAAGCAGAAAGGATTTCGGATGAAGGAAGAAGTCATTTTAGACGTATGTCAACTGCCTACCAACCTGCCGAATTCGGACGCTCTCGAAATCCAATTAGATGACCGAGCGTGATCCTATCCAGGAACGACTGTCTATGAGGGCCGAATTAGTTATAAAAAACAAGTAGTAATATCGGATTCTACGTAACGTTGAACAGGTTTTTGGCTGAGCGGCATTATTGAAAAATGCCGTCTATTAGAGGGACCTGAGACTAATTATGGCTTGCAAACGTCGTCTAGTCAGACTTGTTAGACCGGGCAAAGAAGATGAACACCGGGACGGCTTCGGTGCTGATGTGCATAATCCTTATGCAAGGAGCAGAAATCTTCGCTAAATCGCCACTATATCGGTGTAGAGGCTGTCTTTAACTGGCCGAAGGCGGAGGTGGAGGACATCCACAACAACGAATGAAATATTAGGAGCCTCAATTGTAATATCTAAACTGTCTAAAGTGAGGTGAGACGACTGGACAGGCAGATAGGTATGTAAGATAATCTTCAGCGTTACTGCAACTTAGATTTTGATAGAGTATATTATATCTACTCGGCATGATTGGGAACTTTGCACTTCCAGGGCATTGACGTTACAATAGGCCGATTGCTACACTACCATCACTATCTGCTTAGGTACCTGGTATTTGTATTGTACATCGTCATAGTTAGACACTGGATCTCACAAACCTTATCGTACTCGCAAATTGAAGCATTGGACCGTGGTCTCGCTAAAACCAACTTGCTTAACCTGCCTATGCACTTGAATACGTCCTAACACGCCGAACAGGGGGCCGATTGTAAATCAAACTTGTATCGCTTTTGATCTAACAAGCTGACGAGTTGTCCGTCGTGAATTTGAAACTTAGGACTTCGTCAGTTTTTTCGGTTTCTTCGGTTATCATAGGAAGATAAGTCGGTTTCGGCTTGCCATAACACAACATTAGCCACGTACTACTCATCAAACCAGGTACCTGGAGACATAGTTGATGCTCTTCCAGAATAAAGTGGTGTGGCTTGGCCTAGAACCTCTGATTTAGCATAAAGGTGTTGAAGCCACGAAAAATACGACAAAGCCAGAAAGCCAGAAGGCTTTAAATCTCAACGGGAACGTTAGTGGGGTATTCAATGATTCCAATCCCCCCTTTTTTTTCTTTGAGAGTGCGGGGGCTATTCCGATGATTGAACCGTTCTCGATGCGGTTTTACCCCTGATCCTTACCAGGATCGCCCCCTAAGAAGTCGGTTATCTTCCCATGTCAGACTGGTCCGTCAGATGACTAAAATAGTCTATCGCTTCTCTTTGCTTTTCTTTATGCAACTATTTCGTCCCATCTATATGTAAACTCGATCGACCTATTACAATGCTTGCGTATCGAGAGATAGTTAGCATAGCTAGACTCCATCCTGAGCGGGCTCTAAAATACTAGGTATTAGATCCTTATTTGTCGTGGCCTTGTGGGCTTCTAGAACAATGGTAGAAAACTGCAGTAGTGTATTTTTTGTAGCCAAGCTTCTGCACTGCGTACATCCGCGGTTGAACCTATCCATTAAGGACACCTTCTGGCTTGGAATCTGGCTGCACCGCTACTGCATACACATACAGATGGTAATGTCAAGTGATCCACCTTCTCTACCAACATGTACATGCAAAACACATGGGCATCAAACTAGTTGCAGAGAGCTGATTGAGGAACGGTCCAATAAAATCGCGTCCCCCTGCACTGGCAAACTTGTCCGTTGTCAAATCAGGGTCAAAGCGTGCAGAAGACTAGTAGTTCACAGCTTCTCTAATAGGGTCAAAATATTCCGTACATGACCAGAGAACGACGAAACCCCCGAGACGTTCGCATTGCTATGGTGTTCCCTGATAGGGGTATTGAATTCTTTTTGTTGATTTTTAGTGCGGTGGCCGCATAAGATGCGGCCATCATTAGGTACGATATATGTTTGGTATGCTGGTATGCTAGCATGCTGGCATGTATGTACGGTATATACCATAGCACCATAGCACGGTATGTATTGTAGTGGATTGCGCATTAAAACTAGCGGTGGAAGAGTACCCCTTTATTCTCGAATCGTTGGCCGGTGCTTCGTAGGTATCAATGGATTCTCTTGAGCGTATTTCGCCGTTCAACATCAAGGCATTCTCCACCTTGCTTCTCGTATATCGAGCAATCTTCTCATTCACGTGCGCTTCTAGACGTCTCTTTGAATTCGGCCAAAGAATATGTTGATTGGTAAGGTAGTGGGGTTTCTTGAGATGGATATGATTCCATAGGAGGAGATTTTTTCTTTAAAAAAGAATTAGTGATCCGGTTGTGGGCTGGTGGCGTCTGGATTCGCAAGTGATTCTCCATATACCTCCGGGCTATACCACTAGCAAACTAGTAACTATTACCTGGCAGCCTGGTAGCTATCGAGTAGTCTAGTCACTGGTGCCCTTTTCATAAGTGTGACCAGCTTGTCGGATACAGCATTAAACTCATTCACTAGGCAGACTTGGGACGAAACACACCACTTTCTGCGGAGTATATCCCTGTGTCTTCATCCTTCGTCTCTAGCTGAAACCACTTATTTCCATGATTGAGGTTCGAATAGGTGACAATGATTGGATTTTGGGGGCCATTGTTGTTACTATGACATACAACATCGGATGTCTATAGAAAGCTAGTATAAACTGCCTAAGTAATATGCCGAATAGTATTATTTTGTCTCACTTGAATAAAAGAAGAGCCGGAATAGTTAAAGGCATAGGAAATGATGGCAAATTATGGTATTCTGTGGCATTGTCGCATAACTTTCATACCCGCTAGCTCCGGAAATAATACCTCGATTCTTTGCTTGAACTAGGTAATAATAACTAAACTCTGAGATACGCTACTCCTTACTAACTATCACATGGCAATTAGTATAATTGCATGCCTAGTAGTGTCCGATACCTAGTATACGGCTTAAAACTCAATTGAGTTAGACTTTATTATTCTATGAGATATATCCATTGGAATGGTCCGATATACCAGGTTGAAGTATACTAGATATCATCATTTTACAGTTTATGTCTGTCTCACCTACATTTATGCCTCTATCATAAATTGTCATAAATGTCATAAATGACCTTGGTAGTTCCCCTTGATTACCCAACAGACAAAAAGATGGCAATTACGAATTACGTAGACAACTGGGTTTGTATGATAATTTGCAGATCTTGGAAGGTGCGAAAGTACCTGGAAAAGGCCCCAGTCGACCCTGACAACTGACAACATTGAACCCAGAGTTTCCCGTACTCCCCCTGCCGCATTTTCGTGCTACATCTGGGCATGTACAAGACCTGAGTACGACGGTGGTACAGTACCTGTAGGCACCTATTTAGTAGTACCATAGTATTTTTATTACACTACATGGACCTCACTAGACTCTACAGGGAATGCGCACCCAAATGACTTGCATTAAAAATAATTATTAATTTCTTAGGGGGTCCTCGGCCCTCTACCAAACCGTTACAACGTACCTGGGCAGTCTACAAGTCCACGCTAGCATAACAAGCCTCGTCTCGTCTCGTCAGCAACATTGAATGCTACACTTTACACCCATACTACTACTACCCGCTACTCACCCATTAATCCATTCACACTCACTTCTCTTCTAAATTCCTAACTCGCCACCCCTTCCATCCGGTTGGCTCTATCATATTTTGCAATTACTTTTGCGACGGGCCAATTGAGTGTGCGATTTCGGTAAAAAGCCTTGAAAACCGTTGTCGGGAAGACCCGAGTCTTCCTCTCTTTTTCTATTTCTTGTCAATGGGGTTTAGCTGTTTGGCTTTCTGCTTCTACTAAAATACAAAACGTACAAGGAAGACAGTGTCTTTCTCTTACTTAGCCATCCGCTTTCTTGCAGTATGCTGCCTTAATCCTTAATGTACCAAGTCGATTTCACACCCGACCTGTCGCTTGCTGTGCGCGATCGTACAGACCAAGCTGCGGCAGAATCCCGACGTATCGCGCAACCTGCGCCGTAGCGACGACAAACGGCGCAATCCAATATGGAGGGTACTCTACTGGTTCCCCCAGATAGGGGTACTATAATTGGTAGAGCCGTATGGAAGGTAATCATAGTCCATCCTCTCTGCGATGCGCATCTGCGCTCTGTGTATCTCACTCCCAGTATACTAATATCACATTTAGCCTCGATATCTCGTCATCGGCCCACAAAGGGATGCTTTCCCGTCGAATACCGGCTTCTCTCAGGTCGCCGCTCGTATCAAGGACGCTGGCAGCCGGTCATCGAAGGCACCGCTGCCTCAAAGGCCGCAATCGGATGCCATCTATTTGTCGATATATAAAGCTCGGGTAGGAAGACCTCGCGTGACAATTTCCCCTAATTCATATTGAAGGTTCTAACGCGATATAGGATGACTGGGAACCAGTCCAACAACACTCGATTGCGTCTATCACTGAATCACAGGTCCAGATGATTGCCCACCGCAAGCAAGGACCAGTACTCCCGACTCTTGCTATCCAGATATCGCCGGATCCTGCCACTGACAAGTTGCGAAAACGCCGTTCAAGCCGAACTGCAGGTCTAACTACTACTAAGGATTCAGGTCCGACGACATTGTGGTTTCGCCTCGGCGATGATCGTACGTATACGCTAGAGGATTGGTCCCGTTACATACAATCGATAATTCAGCCCGAGATTCCTGGTCGACATCCCATAAGTCCAATTAGCCCGACATCGCCGACCTTCATCAACCCATTTGCACCCTCCGTGGCCCGGGATTATGCAGCTACATCGAGTGGTAGCTCCTCGAAAACACGGAGAAGGATGACTACTAAGTCGTCTCACCACACGTATGGATCCAGTCGGGAAGCTAACGTCCCTTACACATTCGCTGAGTCGGCTAGCATACGTTCCGGCCGTAGCGACATGTCGTCTTCCCACGCTAGCTCGATGGCTCCTGTTGCCACGACATACGCGACGCAGCATTATACAACAGTCCACCCTTCCGATCTTCCGTCACCTGCCACAACAGTTGGGGAATATCATGATCAATTCATCGAAGGATGGACATCTGCACAAGGACGGTCGTCTACTTTGAGTTCCCCTATTAGGGCCAGAGAGAGTATTGGTTCTTCGCCCGGCCAGTTTCTACCCAGTCTCCACTCTGGCTCCCCTCCGGCACCTCGAGAGACCATCTTGGATAGGGCCTTCCAGCTGCGGTGTATTCCAGGCTCAGACCGCGAGGTTCCAGGGGAGGAAAAGCTCAGTTCCATTGCTAGATTCGAAGCATTGATGCGCCAGGCGGAGGAACGCCAGAGGGCCTTCGAGAAGGAAAGGCCAACGATAGTGGGAAAGGAACCACTTAAGAGTACTTGGGAAGAAGATGAAAGTGAAGATGAGGGTGGTGCCGGTGAGGACGAAGAGGATAGTGACGAGGATGTGTTTGAACAGGACCTAGGCAATGATGAGATTGGACCGTCTGCGCAGAGGGCGCTCCACTTTATTGCTAACCGTCATAGCGGGAGGTCGCAATTGTCGCAGTCGAGTACCAGAACGGTATCGAATATTCAGGAATCGACACCAGTCATCCTCCGACCACATACCGCACATTCAAGGTTGCGACCGGCGGCTCAACGAACAAGCAGTCAACCACAGATCCCTGCAGCCGCGCTCGAGATGTCAGCTATCCCTAGTAGGGTGCAAGAAGAAGGTGTGACCCGACGAAACCACGAGAAACGTCACTCGACATCTGATGTGAAAAGACTGAGCTTCAATGAGTTCACTAAGCGATTGAGCGGTACTAGCAGTTTGTTGCTCGTGCAGACAAATACCAGCGCTAACAGCAGTCGAGGAAGTAGCGAAATAGACGGTGCTCAACAGTCAACGCCACCAAGAGTCGGCGCATTGAGCCCTAGAGGGGGAGCGTTATCACCGACCGAACGAGAAGAGCGCTGCCGGTGGCGGGGCAGCGTCGGCGTATTCGGCTCCAACGAAGGCGGATTCCTATAAAACAGGCACTCGCGTTATTGCGCATTCGATTCTTAGGCCACCGATGTGATCACCAGAACCTTGGCCGGGGAGTTTGGTCTCCCTCTGTATTTTGATACCACAATGTTTTGCTTGTTACGACCCGTCACGACCATCGCGCACGTGGCCAAATCCACGGCGCCACGATTCCCGACTTATGGGACATGATATAATCCCATGCATATTGAAGAAGTGTTCAGTTGAATTTATGGAATACAGCACGAGACGAAATATTTTCATTGAGAGAATTGTTGAACGAGGAAACTGTCACGATGTCTGAGCTGCGAGACTCATAATCTTCTGTCTGATATCCATCTTATTTTAGAAAATTTTTTGTTTGTTTCGCAATATTAGTGATACCCTTGGGCATCATGAAAGAATATACACCAGCCATTTATATATGTGCAAATTCAGGGTGCCGCCTCCCGTTCTTGTTTTTTGCCTTCATGTGTTGTGTTGCGGTGTGACGCCTCCCTCAGCCGGCATCTCATTTGTCTATCGATCCGGAATATTGGAGGCTGCATATGCAACGAGTCGCCCAACTCTAGTGCGGTGTACTGGGTAGGTGTTTAGTGCTCTCGTCGTACCATAGCCCCTCCCCCAAAACTGCATTTTACGCCAAGTTCTTTATCCTGATCGACGTGCGAAGTCAGGACTGATAAGCCCGAGTGAGTTGGACGAGAATCTTGATTGGGAATTATGACTATTAGACCGCTACTATTTTTCTTCTAGGCTACTTGAAAGCAAACTCGTGACTCTTTCATGAACCTTTTAGGTACGATATTCGTGATGATTCGTGGCGGCGAAGGCTTCTGCAAGAGCGGTGTCGCTCCGCATCGCTTCGATCCGATCTGGTTATCGGCGCAAGTGAGAGGGAGATCTAGCCGCTTGCATGACGGGAAGACGTCGATCACAAACGGAGGCTTGGAAATTGTTGCGCCACGCGGATGTCGGACCCTCTGCTACCGGAGGGGCTATAGTGCTGTTAGCGGCGCCCTCAGCCCCCAAAAGAAATTGGACGGAGTGCTGATGATTCCGACACCGTTGGTGAAGACGGAAACGTGCAGAGGAGCCACTAATCGAAGTAGGCTTAGCTAAGCTCCTAGCAAATTGCTCTGCCTAGATCGTGGCTCGATGCTGATACTATATAGTGCGGAATTCAAGTCTTCACTGACGGCAGTCAGGGACTCAACTTTTAAGTCCATTATCGAATTTGAACAGATCTAGCTCTTAGGAAACTAGTTCCAGCTAGTGGGTAGACCCCCAAGACACTCAAGAGCTACATGTCGTTAGGTATACTTATGGTAATGCCTTCAGTATTCGTATTGGCTATTAGGGATCGGCTTCGAGAACCTGGGCGCCAAATTTAGTACGTATAATATGGTAAGATCACTTGTAGTGAAGTTGATTCCTAGAACCTAGGTTAAATAAGGTACATATTACTTAGATCCATCAATTGCTCTTACATGACTATTTAAGCCTTAAGGTTTATGATAATATAACAACTTCGGGTAGGCATGTCTCTTGAAGATCTTCAAGTCCTACACTTAAGGCTAGTGCGGCAAGAATAGCACCGAAGGACTGCGGGGATTTGGAGTTCGTAAAGAGGTTGCTGGATCTAGGGGCTTTACCTAATTGAGTAACAGCAGTGCAGTACCGTACCAAGTAGCCTATGCATTAGAGGTAATTAAGTGGATTAGCCATGTGGGAAAGGGGACTTGCTCTATTGGCTAACCTTTTATAGTAATGATATCAGGGGTTCAAACTCGAATAAAGCTGCCCAGAGGTCCTATCGTGGGTACGTACCACTATGTCAAATCAAATCACCTCTCGCCCTCGCCCTTGCCCTCGCCTCAGCCTAACTTCGCGTCGTCGTTACTTCCTATAGTTTATTCAAACTTCATCTAAATATCTGCAATATGGGATCTAGAAACTCCGTGGCACAAGATCTAACCTTTTCATATTCTAGCATCGTTCATCTATTTCTTGGCTATGCCTTTTTGCTTATAGCACCTCTGAGTATCCCTACTCTACACGGGCAACATTCTTTATGACGACTTCCCATCATACAAATTTATAAGAATTTAAGGTCCATAATCATTCACTTCTAGGTTGAAGGTTGAAGGGCAGCGTCTCGAGACTCTATATCCTAGGTAGATGCAGGTCTACAACAATTCTGTTGTAAAAATGGACGTACCTCGCTATTACTACGCAGTGTAAGTTTCATAATTACCTATCTAGTATTCAAGATATCTAACTAATGGAAAAATATAGATTTTGGATATTATTTTCAAATGTCACCATTCTATTCAATAAGTGGCTAATCGACGATGCCGGCTTCCGTGAGTTATCTCCCGAATACTTACAGAGAGCCTCCGTGAGTTCTGACTAATCTATCTTTAGAATATCGCAAGTCATATTCCTGGCCTAAGACACTGGGTTGATTCTAACTACGATGAGTAGCCATAATATTAACATGTTGGCACATGTTCATCGCTACTCTTTTTACTCAGTTTCTCGCCCGGAAGACAACTCTACTCAACAGCCGCCATGGGATTATGATGACAGCCCCACTATTCATGAAAACAATCGTTCCCATCGGTCTCCTATATAGTGGAAGCATGATCTTTAACAATTTGGTCTATGTCCACTTAAGTGTACCGTTCATACAGATGTTGAAGGTCAGTGTTAAGCAACCGTACATCAAAGATACCTATCCTCTATAGTATGTTGGACACTTACAATGCGACTAGGCTACGGGACCAGTAGTTACTCTCATGGTTGGTTGGCTATGGGGTGTTGAACACCCGACCTGGTCAAAATGCGGTCATATCCTGCTCATCGTCTTCGGTGTCGTTATGGCTAGCGCCGGCGAAATCCAATTCTCTTGGCTCGGGATACTCTGCCAGGTTACCGGTATTCTGTTTGAATCAGTCCGTGTCATCATGATACAGTCTCTCATGTCAAGTAAGGGCCTGGACATGGATCCTTTTGTCCTTCTTTACTACTACGCTCCGGTCTGTGCCGTTACCAACTTTACCCTATCGCTTACTTCCGAATGGAGGACATTTGGATGGATACATATCGCAAAAGTCGGGCCTTGGATTTTGACGTTGAACGCATTCGTGGCGCTTTTATTGAACATCTTCAGCATTCTCTTAGTAGGTTCACCAATATTTATTCCTTGCTATACTGTATTTCAAGGGGAGGATTAACTGGCTACAGATTGGAAAGATGTCTGCTCTGATATATGTGCTTTTAAGCGTTCTCAAGAACATCCTTCTCGTAACATGCGCCGTGGCGATTTGGAACACACCAATAACCCCCACCCAGCTAGTCGGGTACAGTCTGGCACTTACTGGGTTAGGTCTCTATCAACTAGGGTGGGAACTAAAATGTGAGGGTACGTGCTATACGTTGGGGAATGTCACCCAAAGGATAACAGATCACTTGCGTGGGAGGGGCAGGAAACCACGATTACTCGTAGCAGCCGTGATCATAGCAGCGCTACTAGCCTTCGCGTTTCTGGGGAGAGGGCGAAGGAACTGGAGGGATCAGCCCGGTACTAGGGCCACACAGGAAGTCGGCGACCAATCCAACAGCTGGCTCGCATGGACTTACTTCAAAGATGTTATATTGCGAACTAGTAACGACTGATATTAGGAACTAACAGCGTGGGTCTTAGAACTAGGTTAGGTTTTTATACAGCGTTCTTAGCGAAATCATATTAACGATATACCCGTACCTTATCAATTATGAAAAGCTGCAAAGCAATACTAACTTTGGAAAATAAAGGGATAGGATGATTGCTTCGAAGTTCAACCAATTGCCATCCAAAGCTTCTCTAGCTAACAATCGCTTGATCTCACCTCTAATCTCTGAAATCACAACTTCGCCTTGACCTGACCCCTCGCTTCCTCCGCTCTCCTCCTCTTACGCTTGAAACCGTCTATCTTATAGGCCACCATTCCCGTCCAGACTTCCAACTGCTTTTCGTCGAAAACGGGTAGCACGCGTCCCGTGGTCCCCGGTGCCGGTTCACCAGCAATGCCCCGCAGAAACTCGAAATATGTGCCGTAGTCAGGGGCAATGGAGTAGTAGTCCTTCCCTCCACCTCGCTCGGCTACGCGCTTCCTCTCCCACTCGAGCTGCTCTGCGATAGGGGGTAACGGGTTCGCACGTCCAGCGAGGTGGCGCGCGACTGCTACGGCTTGCCATTCATAGACACGGAAGGTGAAGCCACCGCCAAGCTATAGGGTTATTAGCATGGAAAGACAATTAATTGATAAGAGAGGAATGGGTGGATATTTACCATCCCGACAAAGGTCAACGTTGGATCCTCGATATCCCACGTGTGTTGATACACTCCCGGTAGACGGCGGTAGGCATTAAGAATTCGCTCTTGGACGTGGGGGATATATGGGACACTAAACGTGTAACCTGTCCCGAAGACTATGTAATCCACATCATCGAGGGTCGAGCCGTCAACGAAATCGACACGCCCGGTCTCTGGGTCCAGGCGCTTGATTTCCTTCTTGATGACTATATCCGGATGCAGGAACGGCTCCCACCCGAACGCCGGAATAGGCTCTCCCCTCACAGAAGCATAGACTGGAGTCTTGGCCACATCTAGGATTTCGTGAACAACCTCATGGGAGGATATAGAGCCTCCGACCACGACCACGCGCTATGACAAGTATCAGCAAAAAGCAAGATCATTCTAGAGAAAGGATTATGGTATTCACCCACCTTCCCCTTAAACTTCGACGAATTGCGGAAATGCTTGCTATGCAGTATCCTCCCAGGAAACCTCCTATCATACTCCAGCAGCCCCGGTACATTCGGGAACCAAGGCACGTTATAATGCCCCGTCGCCACAACCAGCGCATCAAACGTCTCCCTCCACCAGTAATTCCTCCCCAGCGTCTCCTTCCTCAGCGTAAGCACCCACTCACCATTAACCTTCTCCGCCCGCTCTACCGTCGTGTTCAACTCAAGCAACTTCTCATGTCCACCACGCGAGAATATCCCCTCGACCCACTCGCGGATAACCGTATGATGCCGAAACGGCGCGCCGGGTCCGTAGTCCGCCAGCGTGCGTTGGGACAGCTTATTCGGGAACGGCTCCTGGGTGTAACTCATGATATCCGGGGTGATATTACTATGCAGATTCTCATGCAGCGCGGTGTCCGCAAACCGGCGCTGGTACCCATTGACCTCCTCGGAGACAGGCGTGGTGGCGGGGAGGATCGGCGGCACCTCGACCGCGACGTCCGCCTTGCCGGAGACTAAGTCGGGGAGAGACGGGATCGCGGTCGGCAGGTGAGGGGTGTAGATCCAGGTGCCGCCGATTCCGGCCCGCCGGTCGAACACCCGGATCGTGTCGAACGCTTGCTCCTTGGCGAGCGCGTCGGTGGCGATGGCGCCTGCCGGCCCGGCACCGATTACGGCTACGCGCCGTGCTTTGACTGCCATTGGGGCTGGGTATTACGAGGTTTATGTTAAGAAGTGACTGGATACCTCCTAATAGTCCCTGTCCATAGACTCTCTTACGTGGTTTGGTGAATTCCTCTAAATGATACGGTGCTGGATATTGGAAGCATTGGTTTTTATATGAGCTTCTCTTGTGGAGAGTTCGGAGCTCGCTCACCGATATGGATGCCGTATTGCGTGACACGTGCCTCGATCACGCCAAGTAGGTAGATAGCTATGCTGGGTGGTGCAGTAGGGATTACAGACACTGTGGAGGGATAGTTATTGCTACCTACTCCTCGCTTTATACTCTATTGGACTCAGGTGGGCTCAGGTGGACTCGCTATCCGCCGCATTTCAAGGTCGGAACGAAACATCGGCAGCTCCACCATTGGGAGTGATATATACCTAGACTTCCGATAAGCAAGGGACATGTTAGAGAAGCCCACGGCTTACAACCTGGACATGCCGCAATCCGGCGATCACGCCATATTTGCTATCCGCACGTAACTGATGTACGTGTGCTCACATACTAGACCCCTCTTAGGTTCGGTACGCTGTCTGATATGCATTGCATCACAGTAGAGGGGCTTTATAACGAATAATGTCGATGCTATTTGGTCAAATCATGACTGCCGCTGCATCTTACTACTTATTCCACAACCGCTTGTAGGAACTGGATTGGGATATGGTAGGGGGTTCGAATGCTTACCTGCGTGAAAGCATGCTAAAACCCATCACGACCAATCATTCAACATATCCCGATTCCATCTACAAGTTTTCTTGTTTTGTACATGTATATATGATACACTATCTCGGATAATACATCTATCGACGCCTGTTTGAGATACCGTGGATGTTCTTGCTGTATTTCCATAAACTCTTGTACTTGGGCTTCTGCCTCTTCGCTTCCCAACCTCTGGGCTTCTTGTCCGGCTTCAGCGAGTAGACTCTCTTGTTCTTGAACTCGAGGTCGGCGCCCGGTGCGCCTGCTCTTTCCATAACGCCGGCTGTACCCTCATCCCAGACAGTTCGGAAGATGTTAAAGCCGATAGGGGTCAGACGGAACTTGTCCCGGTAGCTCTTAAGACTGAATCCGTCTCGGCTCGAGTAAAGCTCGCGTAGTTTATTGATATCTAAGGTCTCACCGGGCTTCTGCTCTAGGACAAAGACGGACAGTCGGTGGTATGGAGCGCCCTTCTGAGAAAAGGCTGGGAGCCAGGGCACAGCCAATTGAGTCTCCTTGTTTGCCTGACCTAGGGGTAAAGATTGTTGATTAGGAGATATGAGAATATTGGCCGAAAGGTAGTGACATCGCCTCTCAAATGAATCTGTCTCGACGTTGGGTACATCAGAGTCCATAACTACTACTGAGACCAGACGCTCGCCGCGGTTGAAAACTTGGACCTTTAAGCGTGGCGGCACTTCCGTAATTCGGGAATCCAAGATTTCACCAGGGGTGACCTTAATTCGCCGAAAAAAGAGTTGGACGTCGGCAGTAGGTTCAAATTTAGGCAGTACATCAGGAACGATCTTAAGCTGCTCGATACGTTGTGTGATAATTCGATATGGCAGGCCACGCCATTTGCGCTCAGCATAGTATCGATAGATCGGCTTGTCAAAATCGGCTGTGAGAATAATCGTTAGCACTCTGCTGGATACACCGAGAGGAGAATATGGACTTGGGTAAGGGCAATAAATAAAAAGGGCAAAAAAACGAAACATACAACACCAGGGATTCGCTGGTCGTCACCGACCCAACTACTAATCTGGCGGTATTTGGCTTATCTATGGGAGAGCGGACGGGATCCCGAGTGTTCCAAATCCTATGGTCGTATGTGAAAGAAAGGCTAATTATTGCTGGTTATAAACCCTCTGTGTACGAGTCCACTTTGGACTCAACGCACAGCCACCTTGGACTCCATTGGAATAGAAGTAAAAAATAAAGTAGAAAATAGCCGGGGAAAAAGTAATAATATGACCCCTAAAACGTGAGAAGAAATTACACGTACCAAGACCATCTTCAAATTTCCGCTTCACAATAGGATCGTTAATGTCGGCCAAGACCTTAAGATTATCTAAGTGTTTCCTTAAGCTTGTGAGCCGCACATGCTTCTTGTACTCGCCGTTGGGGCCTTCGGCGGCCGGCGTCTCCTCCACCCTCTTGATCTTGGCTGCCTCTGCCACGACGGCCTTAATCTTCTCTAGGCGATCCTCTTGTAAAACTTTACGGGCCTCTTGGAAACACTGATAAGGTAGTTGATCGAATGGTACGTTCTCTGAAGTACGTATAGCAGCTCGTCGACGTCTCGATCCGATAGGTGGCGTACCCATTCGAACCAACTTCCGTTCAGCCCAATGCGCCGTTGTGGTATCTCGATCCATTAATCGGTCCTGCATGCGGATCTTCGTAACTTCTTCCTCGGCCTTTGCGTTGGCCTTCACAGTCGCCTCGAGTTGGTCCATTGAGGTCGTCGACGAGGTTGGCGGGGGTGGTGGAGGGGCACCTTCATCTTGCCGCGGCGCACTTCTCGAGAATGATCGCGAGAACTGTGATGTGGTCTGAAGAAAGATGCGCTCTTGTCGGAGGGACTGCACAAGGGGCCTCGCGACCCTCTGACAGCTCGACATGGCGGGGGGTGTATCGAAGCGATATATTGGTTGATTATTGAATTAGAGAAACGAAAATCCGGAACTTTTTTGAAGCTCCATTTGTGACCCACCAGAAATGTGGAAATAACCGAGTCTGATTGGCCAATGAATCCTGCCCTACCTATCGATATGATGTACCTACGTATCTTTAACCGCATCTTCGATAATTTTTCTGGAGTTCAATTGACTTCATTCAATACCAGCGCCGACAAGTAACCTCCAATTCGAAATCGGTCAAGTACGGCCCTATTGCGTCGCAACTATGGCGAGCAAAGGCGTAAGAGGCCTCAATGAGGCTTTAAGAAGCCTAACCCTATCCTCACAGACATGCCGAGAAGCAGTCCCAGTACGTCACCCACGGAACGAGTATCCAGGACTATAATCTAACGAATAACAGCACCGAATACCATCATCAACATTCACAAGATCAATGGCAACAGAGGCCCCCCTCCCTAAGATCACCACCTCAGCAAGCACAGACGGCGGTTATAAACCAAGTAGATAACCCCCTTCTCATACCCACGCCCACAACCCCAGTCTTAAAACCACCCCGCCACTAACCCACCAAACAGTAACCACCGTCCCCCTCACCATCTTCAACTTCCCCTCCTTCGAGCCCGCGCGCCTGGAGTCCTGGTCCGCAAAACACCTCTTCGTGCCTCTACGACGGGACATCCTGCATCTGGCCGTAATCTACGAAGGCGACAACACGCGTCAAGGCACCGCCTCGTCCAAGACACGATGGGACGTCGCGGGTTCGCACCGAAAAGTGCGGCCGCAAAAGGGCACAGGAGGAGCTCGTCAGGGCTCGCGCCAATCGCCGCTGATGAAAGGCGGAGGAAAATCATTCGGGCCGCACCCGCGGGACTTCGGGACGAAGATCACGCGGAAGGTGTATGACCTGGCGTGGCGGACGGCGCTGAGCTACCGGTACCGCCGGGGGGAGCTCGTGGTGTGCGAGGACGGGATGGAGATGCCGATGCCGGAGGAGTACTACGAGATGGTGGAGGCGCGGGTGCTGAACGAGGAGCTGCGGCGGGACTTCCGGTCGAAGTGGGCGCGGCAGGTGCTCGATGCGAACGACTGGGGGCGGGCCAACGGGCGCAGCACATTCATCACGACCACGCAGCGGGAGAACCTGTCTGCGACGCTGGCCGGGGTGCCGAATTGGGGGCGCGCGTTGGATGTTGCGGATGTGGATGTGAAGGATTTGCTGGAGACGGGACGGCTGGTTGTGGAGAGGGAGGCGCTGAAGGAGATGATTATAGAGCACCAGAGCGATCTCGTCACCAAGGTTTTCGTGGAGAATGTGAGGATGCAGAGGACGCCGGAGAGTGGGATGGTGTTGGTGGAATAGACGATGATATCTATTCTCAGGCACTGAAGACCAATATTACGTCTGTGTGTTTGGTTGTATATTGTATGAGTACTCTGCTGAGCCTCTGTAACTATCTAACCTACTCTAGTAGCAAAAGAAACAACATGAATCATACAATTTGATTGTCTCTAGATGGAAATTTCCTTAACTTCATTTTATTACCGCGTGAATTGCAAAGCAGGGACAAAACAGTCAGCTATGTATTAGCATCCGGCGCTAACTTCAGTAAAGGGGCAGAGGGGTACTGAAGCCACTTCGGGTCGGGATGGAACAACTCGGCCGCAACAGCGACGATCTTTCGGATTACCCCAACAATACACCGTAATCAGAAGGCCACAGGAAGAACAGGAAGTATTTTCCCATGCTAAATCTCGAGGTATAATTCTTCCACAACCAGTTTTGGGGCGCTTGACCCTCTTCGTTAAGAACTTAGAGACTAGTAGGCATCAAGTCACATTAGGCAATATCAAAATTCTTCAACAAATTTCATTCAAAGCCGAAATCAAAGTGTTTTGCCCGGCTTCCATCTTATGTCTCCCATGTTGGAGCTACCTAGCCCATCGTCGCTTCGTAGCAAAGCTAATATGTATTAGTGCTAAGATGCGAACAGCCTGCCCTGTCCGGCACCCGTGACGATGAAGGCGTTTCGAATCGATCGTGGTCTCATTCCATCATTATTTCCCCCATCCGACTCGATTAATGTCGACGTGATACATTACTAGACGAGCCCACCCCTACCTCTTCTCCCTAAGACCTTTTGCCTCTTGTTCTCTGGAGCACCAAGAGACTAGGTCTTAAAAAGATCCCCTTCATTACGATTCGAGTTTCTCCCACGAAAATTCGCATATAAGCACCCTATTCCGTAAATAACCCCTAGCATACGAAACACTCACTTAACGGTGGCCCAGAAAATCATTCACGCCGAAGGCATATAACTCCTTGTACTAGATCTTGCGAGATTCGATGTTGCCTATTGACACGCATTGGTGCACGTACCAATCGAGTCTAGTTCCGGAAGTCGATAAAAATAAGTGACAGACATTAGAGCTTCACTAGACATTCCGGTACACAAGCACAGCGTATGTTGTACCATAGCGCGAGCTTACCCCCCTAAAACCTTGCATCGTTGTCAACATTCGGGCATCGCCGAGCTCTGGAACGCATCGTTTCCCATTGATATGCCATCAAACCCGGCAATATCTTCTGGCATTGGATTATGCATATGACCTGTTGAAAATGGCTCTTCAGCTGGGACAGGAGCCATAGCTTCTGGCATGCTTGGTGTTAAGTCCGGACGACATAAGACAGGTGAGTTCGGCATCATGGTCCCAGGAGGGAATGACATACTTCCTCTGTGTGATGAAGTCACTGGGCTGATAAGTTCCGAATCCGGGACTGTTGGGTATCCTGAAGCTGAAGAGAAGCTTTCGTGGCGATTTACCAATCCAGGGGCATGGCCCAAGTTAGCCAACATCTGGTCGTACCGTTCGCCTGCTCCCACTACAAATCTCTTTGCCTCATTCTCAATCCACTTGTCGATGTTAGGGTCGTTGCAGCTAGCATGCTCCATGAGTTGCGATTTTATTTGGGTTATCTCGTTTCTCAGGCTGCTGTATTCCATCTGAAGGTGGTTGTTTTGGCTTTCTAAACCAAACCTTGTCTCTTCTAGGTCCGACACCCACTCCTTTTTCTTTTGACGACACTTAGTTGCCGCCACCCGATTCTTCTCTAAGAATCGGTCTCGCTTGGCTGTTTCGATGCCCTCGTCCATATCCTTCTTGCCTCGCTGTTTTCTCCTTTTACTGGGAGGAGATTCTCCCGACAGGAAACCATGAACACCAGAACGATCTTCAGGCGTTACAGTGTGTTGCGACGAGTGAGACTCCGGCGTATCCGACGATCCGCTAGATAAGCCGGGGGATTCGGAGCTAGCCGGGTTGAATTGCGGTATCGTTGATTGTGATTTTGCACGACGATTTGCCGTTTTTCTCGAAGGCTGGACGTAAATCGAATCCATCGGTAACTGATTTAATTGATGAGTTTGGGCTGACAGCGGATCAATAGAGGGGTGGTCTAGGTTGGCACCAGGTGAGGCATCTAGGTAATAATTGCTTGAATCCTTCATATACGGGCTATCAAATGGTCGATTTCCATCTTTTCCGCCATCCTGGATGTCTCTACTAAAGAAGTTCGCCGGTTCTTCCATACCTGCTGTGGAACTTTGCACGGCCCTTGTCCTTAGGGGATATCGATCAAGGACTCGATAGACGAGCGAAATAAGTAAAGTATCGGCAGCGTAGCAGGAGTTTAATGAATTTCTATCCTTTCTAGAAACCAGTAGCTACTAGGTGAGAGGTTATCAAGGACGGCCCGTCTATTTGAAATGTAAAGGTTAAATGTTAAAGGTACAATCCCTAGCTCACGCGAGTCGAGAACAGCTTAAGCGCGCAGTTTCATCGCCCCATTCAAAGCATCACAAGCAACTTTAATCTCCAAATATACGTATCACGATAGGTAGAACCTCGTGAATTATCAATCCAAAGTAAGTTTGCTGCAAAGAGAAAGACTAAATTTAGGCAAGCTCGGGAAGGAGGCACTAGTGGTCCGGGAAGGTGCATACGCATTTGCCAATGCCTTCCTCAAGTTGAGTCGTGGGTCTTGGAAGTTGCTGCCTCGGTAGGTAGGGGGGGTGGTATATTAGCTAACGAAATTCGCCCAACTCTTTAAACTCAACCCTTTCCCCTTCGTAGCAACACGAGCATGGGTAACACTGCCAGTCGAATTTTCATCTGCTTGTTAGGTGAAACTTTCTTTCTCTATCTACCTTGGATATTTTTCTTGCCTTTCTATTTTCTGGTAGTCTAGCCCGAGGCAAATCTACCTATTTGCAATATGAGCTTTCTGATAAAAGTAGTTGCTTACGAAAACTCGAAATTTCCGGATTAAACTTGAGATCAGATCCTCGATCTAATCAGTTATATCCTACCGTTTTTATCCTCGTTGTTGGGCTTACTAGAAATAGCTGAGCGATACTTAGGAGGTGCATATCCGATTGAAGAAGTAGTTGAAAGTCAAAAACCAGACAAACAGGCATGAACGATGTGCTTCTAGACATCTCTTGGATTAGGCTTTCTCCCGACATTGACAGAAGTCTAAATAATCGGATACTGGAATATTGGGAAGTACGACTTGTTGATATATGTGGAATTTATCGTATTTGCTATTCCCGGGGGTCCATAAGGATGTTAATTTCTCTTGTGGAAGAAAGCCCTTCTTAAGTAATTGAACAAGGATAAAAAACTCCTGCTTACTACCAAGATACCTAGGTACTATGTAGATACTAAAGGAACTGGAAATATCCCCATCGGTCATTGTATACCATGAGCATGAAATTGAGACTACGAGATACCTATAAATTACCGGCGAACGGGAACCCATACCGGATCAATGTGCCGAACACTAAACACGAACATATGGCTACCACATTCACCAAATGGCCGGATACGCAGAGCCGGATGTACTGATCCGGGTTCGTCCGCTCGAGCAAGGGGGCATTCAAGTGAGGAAATCTAGGTTTGCTGGCTAGAAGGTCTGGCCAATACCCCAACGCTGATCTCTCACAATTTTCCAGAATCTGCATTCTACTTGCCTAGTAAGAGCATAATGGTTTTTTTCTTTCATCCTAGTACATTCGCAGTAAGGCGTTGAGTTTATTCGTATCCAAACGCTATGGTTCTGGCTTTGTGCGAAGGCGTCGAAGATACTAATAGGCAGCTTGTGACGAATGGGGATTGGCAAAGTCTTAATTGCTACCTACCGGTGGTATTCATATCGTTGACTAACGACTTCTTGGCCACTGATGGAATCAATATGCTACATTATGCGGAACTACCGCACGAGGAATATCCTAACGTCACAAAAGACACTAGGAAAATGATTTGATATCGTAGTGACCTCCTTTTCAAGCCCCTTATTCGCCGCTACCCTTTGGAGCGTGAAAATACTCAAGAAATCGACGTCCCTTCAGGATACCTCTTCCTCAGAGGAGCGAACGTTGTGAAACATGATGGAATTTTGTGGTGGCGTTGGAATATTGGGTCCGTAGTCGGTATCTTTTTGGTTAAATAGATGGTATTATGTAATAGCGGGATGCTCCGTGAAACTGTGGTTATTTCTACCCGCACTCTCGGCTCCTGCAGGTTGGCACTCTTCTAAGTATCACAGGTTATAAGCCTCGATACTTCAACATGGAAGGGCACAAATGCGAATAACTTGAGCGAATAATTTCTGGTCCGCCATATCTCCGGACAAAGATAAACGCTTCCCGAGATATCTTATTGGCTAAGAAAGCACCCAGCAGCTCAGCCCAACCGGGTTTCCAAACTAGACTACTGCTGTGTAACCGTGTTACGACGGAGACAACCATAACCGAGTGCATGCCTACTAACCGTTTCTTAACGTAAAGGCCGATAGGACCGATCTGTATTTTGAGGAGTCGTTTGGGATAGGTGACTGCTCATATTGCTGTTGCGGCTCCTTGCTTCCTTAACCGCTTTTAGGTCAATTAAACCTTGACATTCAGCTGGAAAGCCCCACCAAGAAATAGCCCCGTTTTAACGCGTCGCGCCTCCCACTATCTCTTCTCACTGACATAGTTCAACGGTCTTCAGACAAACTTTATTCCCAACTCTAGTATCCCGACGATACCGGAAACGTGAAAAAAGACCTTTAACCTTCAATGAAATTTGAGCCTCAAGATCGCGCCTAAACTTATAGCGGTCTTAATTTCGGGCGTAAAAATGGAGTCTACTTCAACACCCCGCATTTCTGCGACCCTAATGGATTCCTACATTGGCCAGAACGTCATCATCGTGGGCAAGGTAGTCCAACTCCGCGGCGACACGGCCTTCCTTGAGGCTGATGGTCAAGTTCAAGCCAACCTCAATAGAGTGAGTGGATCATTGTCTTGGCCAATGGTCTAGAATACATGAATTCCTGGTTCCTGACCTGTAAAATATGAGCTAACTATTATATCACTGAGAAGGATTGTCACCTCATGGTTGGAAATGGAGCTCAGATTATTGGAAAGGTGAACCCAGACCTAACCATCAAGGTATTGAATGCCATAGACCTTGGCAACAATGTTGGTAAGTGTCCTGGTTTTCACCTCGTCATCGAGTATCGGTTGTGTCTCTTTTACACGAGCCAACAATTTTTCATCTCCCATTCGACAATCCATGTCTAACCTGCCTAACAGACCTCCAATTATGCCAAAACGTCGTTGAGTGTACACATCAGTTCAAGGAGATATTCGTATACTCAGACCAGGGTGGGATGAACTGACGGTTTGCACATGGACGCGTGTCTCTGGGATGGCCGGCTGGCTCACAGCAGCACAAACGACAGCAATATTCATCTCAGCAATCACAACCTCGGCTTCAATCTATAGCAGAAACTCGATCTGAACAAAAACAAAAAATACCACCTATTGCTGAACCAGCTAATAATCCTGATTTTGCTGTTTCTCCTGTTTCCACTGCTTCTACCGCGAGTTCCTGGTCGTCTCGAGTGATCACTCCGCCCACAAACCAATTCTCGCAACTATCCATCCAAGAGAGACCGCGGTCCTCTCAATTCACTACCCAGCGATCTAATATTTACAGTACCCAACCAACCCAATACAGCACCCAAGACGCCCAACACACAGAAATCACAGAAGTCACAGAAGTCACGGAAGAAGAGGCAACCAGCCACCAACGACGCCGGCGGAAAAGCAGTCCGCCCCCTCAACCCCAACCCCCTGAACAGCAAGCCTCACCAACACCCCACAATAAACCTAGCAGCAGCATCCAGCATCCCATAACCCCACCCCGCGAACCCGAACCATCCTACATCCCCTCCCTCCCCTTCACTCTTCCCTTCTCCTTACCCTGGACCGCGCCCCGTCCACCCGGCCGTCTCTACCGCTCCAAGTCCGGAAACCTAGTAAGCGCCGCCGAAATCCGTCGACGTCGGGAGACCGAGAAGCACGCGGACGAGCTACTAGACATGGTCATCGAGGACTTCGGCGACGAGAGCTCCCGCGTCATCACGTTTACCTTGGACGAGGAGGGCCGGTGGCGGATATCGAGACGGGCTGCGGTTGAAGTGGAGGTTTATGAGGATAAGGAGACTTAGGGAATTATGATAGTTATTTCTAAATATGCTTACCTATGCTTCTGTGTCGATTTTTAAATAATAGTGACGAGTGTAATTAAGCACGCCTTGATCCTGTAATGGTCGACTCAGTCTTTCTACAATACCCCTATGCCTCGAGTCGTCTTGTATCAAGAGGCCAGCCATTTATACCAACCATCACGAACAAGTCCAAATCACAGCAAATCAATCATCAGTTTAGTCAATAGTTCAGTGTAACCGGGTGGGTCTTAATGCGGAGCTACCTAAGAGGTCTAGGAGACTACAAACGCAACATCCACGCCGGGGCAATCGTTGTAACCTTGAACAATTCAACTCATGCACACTGACTCCTCCTGCCATGCCCATCCATCATACAAACAATCATATCATCGACAGGCTCCGCCTCTATAAAGCATCTTCGCCCTCCGCCGACATGGATATGACTCTCGTTCCGGGACACCGTAACCCATGCTGCACCCACACCTTGCCATGCTCGAACTTGCCCATGCGTGACTTTTCCTCCCCTCTCAAAAACGCCTGCAAAAGTAACATCAAAAGTAACATTATCCTTGCCGCGGGGTATCTCGTATGCTCCTGAGAGCCCAGCCTCAGAGAGGCATTATAATAGGAAAGACGCAATAAACAAATGTGTGATGCAACCCCCAAAGACGCCAATGTCGTTGTGTTACCAAAGTGTACTAACACAAAACTGCGAATGTGCGTGCGAAGGACTTAATCGACAGGTCTGCCCTTCACTACGTCAGGGATGTGAACAGTGCCCGCCTCCATCATAGCGAAGTAGGTTGCGACCCGACGGTCATGCCCCGGGCTGCGCTCGCGGATCTTCTTAGGTTCAGGAGACACAGCAGGCATGCCGAATGCGCGACCGAAGTCTACGGGCTCTGACCTGCCGAAGTACTCATCCAGGTTGATCGGGATGCCAGGCAAAGGTTCTTGTTCTTCTGGCTGCTCTGACTCCTGTTCTGCATCCTGATTGAAACCTGACAGGAAATGACCAAAAGGTCTTGCAAAAGGTGTATTGAACCCTTCCTCGTCCAATAGATGCGACGGCATCAAGCCATTCGGCGAGTGGCGCTTAGCCACACCAGTGTGGGGAGTCCTGGTAGGGGTATGATCCATCATCAGGATCCGACTAGGTGAACTGATAGACCTGACAGAACGCATGGACCTGGTGACACTCCTAGTGACCGGTCGATGACCTGGCGTAGCGCGAGTCGGGGTCTTGAAGGGACCACTGTTGTTGGCATTGGGAGGGGGTGTGGAGGGGCGAGGAGGAGTGCCAAATATATCAGCAAAATCTTTGTCAGTGAAGACTACTCCATCCAGTGACAAGTCGTTATTCTCCTTCTCCATTTCACCATCACCCTTAGCATTGAGAAATTCCGGAGAAGTCTGCACGATATTGACGGAAACTTCACCTAGAACCCTCTGCTCGCCTTCCTTTCGTGGCGATGGGAAGAGTACTCGGCGGGTTGGTCCGAGCTCATCGTCAACGGCAATTGGGCTATCAAAGGTCCCACTTCCTCGGGAGTGAGTAGATGCTCTAGAATGTGTTGAACCCTGCCGATTCACTTCCTCAACCATCTCTCCCTGGTGCTGTGACTGACTAACCGGTATCGTAGCCATGTCCTCTAGAGGTGTAGGGCCATCCGGTGGGCCAAGAGGATCTGTTGGGAGGAAAGCCTCAGAAGTCAAAGTCGTCTGCGTATCACTCTTAGTCCGAGCCTTCTTCGATCGAGGTTGCCCACTGTTATTGGGTCTCTTCTTTCGTGTCTGAGCCAGTCGTGACTCGTCCTTCTCCCACTTGTCCGCTGGCCTGTGTTGTTTGAATTTGCTGAACCAAATCCCGCACGCTATAAATTGTTAGCCGTCTGACTTCCCCATCAACTAATACTATAGGACTTACGATTGCAAAGAAGCACCTCTGTCCAAGCACTCTTCTTATCAGTTGGACCCAAGGATTTCTTGATGATCTCGTACGCCGTCGGATGGTCGGAAGCATCTCGGGCGAGGATAGTGATAGCGGTGACAAAGCCAGGCTTCTCTGAATATTCGTGGTATGCTGGGACTCCAGTTCGTACTTGCTTCCAGATTTTTCGCCATGTGGGCGTCTGAATAGCCCCACAATTGTTGCAATAGGAGGGGAGCTGTCCTAACAAGACGGCCTCCTCCAGCTTCTGCTTGATGGTCAGTCTCTTCACCACGTTCTTGTTTGACTTCCCATCGGTAGAGCCATTAGCATCCGATTGGGAGTAAGATGACTCCGACAAAGGCATTGTTAACATCGAATGGGGTGGGTTATGATCGCTCGCAGGCACCATCGGGAGCTCTAGTTCGGCAAGCGGTTCGCGGACCGGGTCGGCAAGTTTTGGAGGGTCAGTGAGACCAGCTGTGGCCTGTTCCACTGTTGGCTGTGCACTGCTGTCAAGCGACGGAGCGACAGAGGCCGCAAAGCGTCGACTGTCATAGTCGAACGAATCTAAATCCAGCTGATTCTGGTCTTCTACCAAATCCATAGGCGTTGCCGTACCGAGATTCATCGCACCGCCCTGTGTAGTCTCGACCTCGGTGGGCGTTGCCTTTTCCATAGGTTGTTTCTCAGCAGCCTCTAACTCCATTCTCTCTGATGGCTCGGGGAAAGGCGGCAAACTAGGAGGTCTGTTAACCACCGGGGTTTTAGCGGCCTCGCTATTCTTTCGAATCAGATAGGGTGGGTTATAGATCGATGTCTGAGGTAGTAGTTCGGGTGGTCCAGGAACCTCAGTGTGAATTATGAGATCACTCTGACCAGTAGCTGGCGCCTTCTTTGCACGGCTCCGACGAGGCTTCGCCTTCGCTGCCATAACAGCCTTCTGCGGGGCACTAATGGCTGCCTGGTTGATCGCATCGTCATCTACTCGACTGTCAAGTCCTCCACTCATGAAGCCCGAATCGGGCTGTACCCTTGCCGATGGCATCGGGGGCAAGATTGGGCTCGAGGGCGTCGGGCTAGATCGGGCACTAAACAATGTAGAGCGCGGGCCCGGAGGAGACGACCCAATGTCAGCAGGACTAGCTTCATCGGAATATATCTGACTTGGCGAAATCCCAGCAGATTCGGCAGGAGAGCGAGCGCCTTGGCCGTAGGTCGACGTAAACTCATCGACTTCCATGCGTGGCATTGATTCGCGACTTAAGCCGCTCGATGCTGTAGTTCGTGCTTGTGGGAAGCCTGGGAGACGAGGTATCGGGACCGGTGTCGGTGCTCGTGGGACTTCTTGATGATTACCCGCACGTGCATCACCTGCGATGGCGACGGGTCGGATATTTCGAATAGATCCTGCAGTGCTAGCAACGACTCGAAGTGATTCCGGCATAGCGCTAAATGTAGCGGCGTTGTTACGTTCGACTTTAGTCGTCATAGCTCTCTTCTTGCTTCGTGGGGGTCCATCATCGGCATCAGTAACGTCCTCAATACCAGAAGTACTACCTTCAACTTGAAGGGGCTTCTTGCGCGGGCGTCCCCTAGGTCTTCCCGAGGGAGGCTTGCTCGATGCTCTAGAAGCGGGACGCGATGCAATTTTTCCTCCCTTGGCTGGGGCTGGTGCTATCACTTGTGAGTCAGGAATTCCCATTGCAAAAGACCTAACGGAATCTCTTAGAGTAGGTTCAACGGAAGTAGTGCGGCGCTCTGAGGTTGGCAGTGGACCTTGGCTGCTCGGCCTAGCCTCGTAGTTTGGCTGGCCTTGTTGATTTTGTGAAGTAGCCATGGTGCCAATTCCAATAGGCGCTCCTAAAGTCTGTGCAGTGTTCAAGTTGGATCGGGTGAAGGATTGCCAATCTGAATTCTCTGGGGGGGCGGATGGAGAAGCTCGAGAAATCGAAGCAGTTTGGGAATAGATTTGGTGAGGGAGAATAGGATGGCTTCGTGTTGTTCTGGTGACAAGGGTCAACTTGAATTTGACCTCAAGAGTCTCTCTAATGCCATTTGATACAACGGCCAGTGGGTTTTTGGTAATTCGGCCAGTAACAAGACTGGGGTTGTCACTCGAACTCGGTTCTTGGTTTAACCCCCAGCTGAGCATGCCTTGTCCAACCAAGGGAACATCGGGTTCAGAATAATCGTAAGCGTAAACCGTGTAGTCATTCTCGGTATCGCTAATCAACTCGGGACTGCATTGTGCAATCGTCTGTAGACAGATCTTCAGATCAATAATTCCAATCCTATTTTGTTCGTCGATAGGATATGTCTGAACATGAAGAAGATTCGGCCATCGGGCAAGACAGCGCTCCTGTCGATCCGCATCAAAAGTATATTGGACTTTGACTAGAAAATGACGGTGAGCTATTTGAACGATTTGTGAGGGATCGCCGATACTTACGCCCCATAAGCTTCACTTGTAGCCCTGCGTCGTCTGCGGTTTGCGATGCCATGTCACCTCCATCAGGATGGTGCGATATTGACAGCATTGTCGAGAGCTCGAAGGCTTTCGCCTTGATTGTCGGGAGGAACTTTTAATGCGAACAAAACTGGGCAATTGCAAACGCGACGGTGTCGATTGAAGATTTAGTATGCGGTTGAAAATACTTCTCACGGTCACAGAAATGTCGCTCTGTTCAATTCGTAGGATCGAAGATCAGTGGGTAGAGAGGTGGTGTTTATAATTCGCCGTAGGGACGCGAATGTCGTGTTGGAGGTCGTTTGTACGAGGAGAAATTGGATGTAAGAAATAATTCCCGTGGTTAAGAATATCCCTTAGGTATTGGGTGATTAAGCGCCTTCAATCCCAATTGACTAGGACGGATTGCACGATTTCGTGAATTGAAGAACGAATGTTGGGAATATTACAAGAAATAGAAGTAATTGTGGAAGTGAGGATGTTGAGAATTGGTGGTTAGAAGTACGAAGTACAAAAGTACAACGTAGGTGGAACAAGTTATTAAGGGAGACGAAGTACCTAGCAACGCCAACGCGTTAAGCAGTGGTTGGAAAGTCGCGCTAATAGCTTTTTTACCAGGCGCGTTTTAGAAAACGTGCCGTACAGCGTACTATCTGCAGATTAGACGTCACATCCTGGTGGCTGGATTGGATAGATACCTAGGTACCTAGTGGACACTGCTGGGACCTGGACTCTAAGCGCTATGACCACCTGTAGCTGACCGCCGTTGAATGTGGGGTCGAGAGCACGACCCACTTTTGCCGAGTTCAAAAGGCACACTATTAGTGCCTATCAGATCCAACGTTAGAACTTGGAGGCAGACACACTTCCGGCAGTGTCCGGTATTCCTCTTCAAACAAAATAGAAAAAAAAATGATATCAAATTCCCTTATGGTCTTTAAAGAGGGGAAAATTGTGATGATATTTATAACCCACCCATATTCCGGTATACCCCCACTTTTTAGCAATTTAATTATGACTCAGACGATATTTCATAGACAGGAGATGGATATATATCCCAGCTTCCAACAATATTGAATAGTAAGTACCTAAGTACCTATATATTTAGGGGTCATCTACAGAATTCAACATTCATTTCAATAATTGATTGTTAGATAGGTACTAGGTAGGTAGGTACCTATATCGCTCCTATTCCCACTTGTGTTCATTGGATTTTTTGTACATTTTCAGCCCCACGATCCTGCTATTGACTTGTAGCCGGTGGCGACCGATGATAATATACACGAAGACACAATGCGCCATAAGCACGATCTATCACTCGTCAACCCATTCAGCCTTGCCATCGTCATTTACGATGGTTTTCCTAGCCAAGATCTCATCCACAATAGCGCCGATGCCTTGCCTACCCTTCTTCTTTCGAACAAGCTCTTCGCGGACGGCGTAACGAGACAACCCGTTCTGCGTAACGACCGTTTCGACATCTAGCTCTGTAGGTACGCCGAAGGACTGGTATGGATATTCGTTATAGTCCCTATCGACCAGTAAATCCAACGCTGGTAGGTCACGGGACAGGGAGAAGAACGGATCGGTGATGTTGCTCTCAGGCTGGATGTCCTCTAATGTAGCCGGTTGCCACTTCGGAGTAGGCCGAGGCCGCTCCTCTGAAATTAGTAATGCTGTGACGCCTTCGTTGAAGTCAGGGTACTTCATAAACTTGGCGGCTATTTGATGTTCTTTCTGGAACGTCTCTGCGATGGACCACCTACGTCCTACACGCATTTGTTTGAGGGCCACGTGAACTGAAGTCGGTGATCGTTGATGCAGGGTTTCTAGTGTTGACTCTGCCCATGACTTGGTAGATCCCTGCTCTTGCTTCAAGGCATTTATAATATCCTCAACGGTGTCTTTGCTGAAACACCGGTCAATGGCTTTCCGGAGTTCTCCGCGCAGTAGGATAGGAACGTCGTGAGGGAGACCTGTAGCATACTCTTCGATGGTCATTTCGATGATAGCTAGGCGGTCTTCTAAACTGTCATAATCCCTGAATCGCAATTCAGCCAGACGCGATTCTAAACTAGGCAAACTCGTCGAGTGTAAGTAGTGTGTCGCAAGACCTGAATAGAACACGTTTGCTCCGTGTAAGCGACTGCTTGTAAGTGCTAGGTAAGTGCCTACAGAGCCTGGCATTCTAGGTAGGAAGAATGAGGCCCCGACATCGGGGAAGAAGCCTATTTTGGTCTCTGGCATGGCGAAAACCGTTCTCTCGGTGGCAATACGGAACGGAGCGTGGACACTAAGTCCAACACCTCCACCCATAGTATATCCATCCATGAATGCGATATACGGCTTTCGATATGTTGCAATATAGTGGTCCAGCTGGTATTCTAGAGAGAAGTACTCCATTGACTTGCGCTGGCCTTCTGGGCCCTCTTTATTCTGTGTCGCGAGCGCAGCCACATCACCTCCTGAGCAAAATGCCCCGCCGGCACCTTTAACGACAATCACGTTTGCTAAATCTGATTTCTCCCATTCGACTAATCGTGGAAAGATCTTTCGAATCATCGAGCCATCGAGAGCATTTAACTTCTCTGGTCGGTTAAGTTCGATGGTCCGCAGACCATATAGATTGTTGAAGAGTACATCACGGGGATCATCCGTATCTAGTTCCTTAGGAACTTTTGCAGCATCCGGGAAATCTCTATCAGAATAACCCGTACTACCTGTAAACTCCGTAGACATCTGCTTTTAATTATTAGCACAATGTTCAAACGAAAAGGGGGTATTTTCATAGTCATACTTGTGCCCGTATCGTCCGTCGAGGGTCTAATATCTTGGCTCTTAATGGCATTGTTGGGCTGGATCTCCAGCAAGGAGAAGCAGCAGCTTCCACTGCTGAACCAGCTCTCCTTATAAGGACTCTGAAAGACATCTATCCTATTTTTTTTTGGCTCGATGCACGACCTCAAGATACGTTGCGCATCGAGGAAAGTCGAGTTAAGAGCTTCAGTAGACTGAAGTCGTCAAAACCGCGGGCATATTTTTTCATTTTTACCGAAGTACAAAGAGTACATAGGTACATACTTATTTCCAGGACCACAAAATTCCGGTGCTAAACATAAGTGGGGCCGTCGGGGATATCGCTGGCATATGATTCTACCTACCTAGTAGGCAGCTAGGTAACTAACGCGATTTAACAATCTCTAAACCAATCAAATCTTTCTTTTTCCTTGTCGCACCAAAGACTTTAGAGATTTCTTGAATTGGACGTGACGGTGCATTCTCAGCCTTGCGCCAATCCACCATAAGCTGCTTTTCAATTCAACAACTTGACAGCAGCTATCATCATGGCCGACACAAAGATTCAGTAAGCATGAAATACTATGTCTGTCTTTGATGGAAACTAAAACTAATATTATTTTCCTAGGGAGCTTCTCACGAAGCCTCGTAACGAATTGACGTATGCAACCCAATCAAACTTATCCTATACCGCCCTCGTTTTTTCCATTCTAACGTAAAGAACAGGGAGTACGAGATCTCTCTTCTCGAAGAGCACGAGTTCAGCGCAGGTCCTCTATCCATCCTCCAAACTGCCGTCCGATCCCACACCCAGGTGCTCATCTCCTGCCGCAATAACCGTAAGCTACTAGCGCGTGTCAAGGCTTTCGACAGACATTGCAACATGGTACTTGAGAATGTGAAGGAGATGTGGACCGAGACGCCAAAACTTTCCAGTGGCAAGAAGGGCAGACCTGTAAACAAGGACCGTTTCATCAGCAAGATGTACGTTACCTGCCTTATACACCTTGAATAGGTATCAGTGGTGCTAATATTATTCATTTAATAGGTTTTTGAGAGGAGATTCGGTTATTCTAGTTCTACTCAGCTAGAGGGGCGAAAAAGGAACCCGGATACATAACCCTAATTCCATTACGCGGCATACACTTCACTATATCCAGTGTCTAAAATAGGTAAACAAAAGGCGCGAGGGTCGAGACGGCATGCTGATGCAATAATTTGCCGTGTGTCATGCTCATTACGAAGGTTATAGCTTGATAAAGCAGCCTATAATGATCAGATTGAGGAGCAGATAAGGTCATGGTCAAGGGATGAATTAAGGCAAATGCTACTAAATCTGAATACATGTTTTGAACTGTCACACCGTTTCATTACTTCATTATAACTCTCGTGTGCGATAACCTGGTTATATAGCCTCCCAACCTTCATCTTCAGTTTTTATTCCAGCAAGCCCAAGGAAAAAGCATGCCAGCCCCCAAGCACCGGGATCTGGTACTTGCTCAAATCCGGTTCCCCCGACATATACCGCCCGGCCTAAGCTGGGAATCATGCCCTTGGTATCTTCGGCGCCCTTCTTAGATGCTTCAGCGGCTTTCTTGAGATCACCAGTCTTTCCAAGGACCTCGACGAACGGATATAGAGCATCTACCAATGTGCGATCGCCAGGTCTGGCTGGTGTGTATCTTGAAAGCGCGTCACAGCTCTGCTTCAGAGCGCCGGCCCAGAGTTGTGGGGTAGCGTCGCCTGGCGCCAGGACACGGAGTGCGTGTACAAGAGCGTTGAGGAAGATAGCGAACAACGCACCCGACGTACCGTCCATCTCTTTCTCGACTACTGTGACAATATGAGCAACGTCAACAACGACATCTCCAGTTGCAGCCTTCTCTTGCAGGTGCTTAAGGACAGCTATATAGGATTAGCTTATGACTATTCTAAGTATTTGGACTCTAACTTACCTTCGGCACCGCGTTTAAGACCAATTCCGCAATCGCCATCTCCAACCACGGTGTCGTACTTCGTCACATCTGGCTCAGCCGCGATGACAGCTTGCAAGCCTGAGGCCAAAATACTGTTGAACACACTCGCATCACCCTTGAGACCACTCGTCTTTACAATTTGATCAGATCCGGTGGTTTCTTCCCTGGTAGCAGTGTTCTTCGCTTCCCAGGTGGTTTTATGTATCGGTGCTGACCAGCCAGTAGCTTCACATGGGTAATCCAGCAGTTCGATCATGCTCGGCCCACCGATATCCGTATTAACCACATTGAGTAATGAGATGCTGAACCCCAGTCCATTCAGACTCGTCACTAAAGTATTTGCGATTAGTAACTGACACCATTCATAACCACGACATATACTCACTGTAAGTTCCACTCAGAATCCTCACAGGCTGGATACCCCAAGATTCTAATTGCGTCATAACCTCCGTAGTGATACCGCCCAGTTCGAGGGCACTGACGCCTCCAAGATTATTCACAAGCAGAACAACCTCATTGGAGTTGACATTGAGAAATGCCCTGTCCTTGTCGTTCTGGTCTAATAGTTGGGAGAGCATCGTGCTCACAAGCTCCGGAAGCTTAACCTTCGCTCGTCCCGACCCAGCCTCGTTATGGATTCCCATCCCGACTTCAACCTCGTCAGCTCTAAGGCTCGCGCCGGTTTTCGGATCCGCTGCTCTCCCAGGCACATGGACGTGTTCGAGACTCGCCCCGACACTTACTAGGTTGGCTGCTGTGAGTTTGGCGACCCTGTAAACTTCCTCGAGACTACGTCCCTGGGCTGCGAGGGCACCAGAGATCTTGTGCACTAACACCGTCCCGGCAATTCCTCTCCTACCCACCTTTCCCCCCTTTTCTCTCCCGACGCCAACATCATCGCCGACGACAACCATCTCGACATTTAAACCGGCAGCCTTGGCCTTTTCAACCGCCATACCGAAATTTAAAACGTCACCTGTGTAATTCATGACTGTTACCAGAATACCCTTGTCGGTGTCCACCCTCGAAGTTATCGCCTTGCGAATCTGCTCTGCGCTAGGCGATGCGAAGATAGTGCCGGCCACCGCGGCGGAGAGCAGGCCGGAGCCAACAAAGGCACCAAAACTTGGCTCATGTCCGCTACCTCCGCCGCTAATAATTGAAACCTGCGAAGGTCCACGACTAGGTCTCTTGTAGACGATTTTGTTGTCGGCATCCAAGGCGACGGAAGGATTAGTCAGCGTGAGGCTCTGAAGGGCCGAGTTCACCAAAAGGGTGGGATCGTTGATGAAATGCTTTGTCGACATCTCGGGTCTGGATCCAGGTCCGGGTCTTTGCGGGGGTATCACTTTTTGCAAGATTATGACAATTAAGGTATGTAGGATTTTTATTAAGGAACGGAATTGTTTAAATGGGTTCGGAGCCATATATGTACTTGGGGGTACAAAAGCAAGGGGACGCACAAGACATGCGCTCGTCCTTCACCTGAAAGGGCTAAAGCTAGGTGTACAGGAAGGAGATTATGTCAGTATGATGGATTTCGACCGGACATGCAGACCTTCAGCTCTTGCCCGTACCTACCTAGGTACACTTACCTAGGCATTATGTACCGTCTAACTAACAAAGCTGTTTGGGGGGCGCGGGGTCGTTTCGCGGGGTTTACGGGCTGAGTGGCTTAGTCGGACCTTGATACGGCATCTTTCCGACCTTTTTAGGGAAACGCCCAGACGAGAGTCGGAAGGATGTCGCTTGTGGAGTTGGAGTTAACCGGTGTCGGGTACGAACACGGTTAAAGGGCACCACCTTCCAGGTACATCATATCACCTAGACGCAGGTACCAATCAGACAGAGGGTGTACGTAGGAATGTTGCCGTGGTCGTACACATGTTACACCGAGAGGAGTTGGGGGTAATCGCGTCCATACCTAACTGCCAACTGCCTTTGCTTTTCGATACCGTGCTAAAAACTTAGAACTCGACTAAGGCTAGTTATTCGCGGCAGCTCGCGGCAGCTAACATTGAAGGAACTCTCCATCCTATATCGACCGCATTTACTTAGAAGCATTGAAACTAGGCCGTGGAAGAGAAATTATCACATGCCGATATTATCTATTCGATATTCTTAATAGAACATACTAGAATGAGGAACGAATACCTACGATGCAATAAACTGAAATATTTCAAGTGTTAAGTGGTAAGTAGGTATCGTTCTAAGCTTACAAGCACTTGAGGTTGATATTTAAAAATACCAAGACCAACTTATCTATAATCGGCCTCTCTTTCCATAAGTTGCAATCAATCAAGATTTAAATAAAGCTTGACTCATGGGAGGTTTGTATTGCCATAATTGATAGGAACCACCCATTTGTTAGAGACACACATACATGGATGCGTCTTACTTCTATGGCTCTCTACGTAAACTACATTTCTAGATTCAATGTGTTTAGACAGGCCTTCACTTCATCGGCATTGCCAGTCTAAACAAACCCCATGAAGATATCAGAGCACTTAGTATGGATAAGTTACCACCAGAAATTATACTATGCATAGTATCTCACCTTGACCAACGACGTCTTGCCCCGTATACGGCGGTATGTCATTGGTTCCAGGTTTTGCTCGAGACCACAACATTTGCCGAAATCAACAAAAAAATTCGTAACGTACAAGACCTGGAACAGTTTGACGCTATTTTCGCCAGCACGCGTCGTCGCTGTCTACTCCGACATATTAGTTTCAACATATGGTTGCCCAATAACAATACCAAGATAACCAAGGGTTATGAGCCGCTCAGCTTACTACGTGACCGACATTTTACCACTATCGTTTGTAGAATTTTTAAGGGCCTGCGAAAATGGAACGACGACGCAGCAGTTCTACATCCTAAACGGCGATTTCATCTCACGATATTGGGCACAAACTCTATCGATTACGTGGCTGTTCGTGGCTGCGGCACACATGTTGGATTCGACAAATTTCAAGTCCTTCCATCGCTACCATTCATCACCCACTTCGAGGCGAAAAGGTTAAACATCCTCCCCAGTACCATGTCAATGGTCTACGAAGCCTTACCTTGTTTGGAGGAACTGGACTAGGACGTCGAGAATGCTCCTCGTGAGTTATATGGCCAAAGGGTCAGCTTGAGAGAATCCTTAGCATCGATACTGTCAGAAACCAAATTCTCGCACCTGGAGTCCCTGAGGATCGCGCTTTTTGACCAGGATCCGATAAATGAAAGTTGGAAACCCGAGAATTATGGTGGAGTTGACGGAAATGACCGCCTAAGTCTAGCTGTGAACCGAATCATGAAGTTACCGAATCTGAAGATGCTAACACTGGTTGGCATTTTCACCTTGTCGCCTACAATATTTAGTCTAGACGACAAGGGTGAAAATTTCTCGGAGTCCCTCAAATGCTTGCGCATCAGGCTCTCTAAAGTAACCCCTACTGGGGATTGGTATTTCACTGGTGAACCCCCTTTGGGAATGACAAGTTCCGAGCAAGAGGACCTCGACCTTGATGTCTATTTCCGTGATGGTCCTGCACCGGCTACATTCGAGCCTTTTCTTGCTGCCATAGCTCGTGGAATTCCCAAGATGCCGTCCCTGGATATCTTTACTTGCACTTTTCATGACGCAGCATTCATATCGCGTAACGCCTTCCCAGGCAATCGAGGGTGGACATTTGAATTTCAGGTCGAACGTGAGGGAGATTCGTTCGATTCCTGGTCTCCTCCCTCAGAGTTTAGGATGTTTATGGCAACGAACATTCGTTGAGTTGTTTTAAATTGTCAAGCTGCGATCGCCATCGTCTCTTGTTCATCCAACAGTCTTGTATGCTTCGTCTAGCGCGTACGCAGCAAGGGATTAATATATGGACCGTTCATCTTGTGCTTCATGATACTGGACCGTCGCTGAGGGTTGAAATGGTACCGTCATGGAAGCGGGAGTATGGCTCCCGATTTCTGGTAGGAATTGCTTTCCGTAGGTAGATATGGCCGCTGATAAGTATCTTGATACTACAGGAATAGAAATAATACTTAACCTTTTAGTGTGATTTTAGTTAAATTTTCCAAATTTTATGCCTGTGGCGGAATGTGGCTAGTGCATTTAGTGTCAGCCCCATCCTATAAACCCCTCCATCGCATTCGATAACCCTTGGAACCGCGTGGCTTTAAAGACATATTCCTTGCACACACCCCGCGATATAGGTGACTCAAAAAAGTGGTCGCAACTAAATTTATCGCAAACAGGAAAGAGCTTCTCAAAGCTATCTAGTTTTATTCGGCAATCCTCGCTCTTCCCTTGAAACCTAAATCCCACCTGTGACTGTAATCTGTTGCACTTTTCATGCTATTTTATGGTTCTTTCATAATTTTCATCGTCGTTCTTTATTGGGGAACTCGTCAACATAGAAGCCTTACCATGTCAACAACACAGGATCGGTCTCCTCCGGAGGCCGACTCCCAACAAGCTGGAAAAAATGACAAGGTTCAGCCTCAGCCAACCAAAGAAAGTAAAGAAAAGAACGTCAAGAGTGAGGCGGCGGAAGCATCAAAACCATCTAAACTTTCTGGTGCGGAATTGAAAGCAAAGGCCAAGGCAGAAAAAGCTGCAAGACGAGCACAAGTAAAGGTATCGAAGGAAGTTGCAAAGGGTGAAGCGGCTGTGTCGTCCTCTCCTGGACCATTAGGTCCATCTGCTGGCGAAATTAAGGGCGGGAAATCAAAGGGGAAGCAAGATGGTGCAGCGACAACTCCGGCAGCAGGAAAACAAGCAGTGTCAAAGGGGCCTGCATCTGTGGTTCCTATTGAACCCAAATTCACGATACCTGAATGCTTTAGCCATCTTTCTATGGCCAAGAGGATTCCTATAACCCAGGCAGACAAGGACGTTCATCCTACCGTTCTTGCATTGGGCCAACAAATGGCTACATTCACGATTGACGAAAGCATCACACGATTAAAAGCAACCCTGCTAGCCTTTAAAAAGGTATTTAATTTAACAAAACCAAATTCGCAAGTACCTACTTGGTACCCATATAACAATGCTAATGACAGAATAGGTCATCGATTCATATACCACTCCTCCCGGCAACACACTTGCAAGACATCTAACGCCCCATGTCTTAAATCCTCAGATTGAATATCTCACTGCATGTCGACCTATGTGCTTTTCTATGGGAAATGCAATCCGCTGGCTCAAATTGCAAGTTAGCAAGATCGATCCTGATGTTCCTGAACTGGAGGCCAAGAAACAGCTGTGTAGCAGCATCGACACATTCATACAGGAACGAATCAGCATGGCCGATCTTGTAATTACTGAGAAAGCCACGGAAAAGATCCAGAACGGAGATGTCATACTGACATTTGGATGGAGTAGTATTATCGAGCGCACCCTCGTTCAAGCCCACCGATTCGCCGAAAGAAAATTCAGTGTCGTTATCCTTGATGACCCTTATGAAAAGAAGGGCCAAACGCTAGCAAAGAACCTGGCTGCATCGGAAATCAAGGTGTCTTATTATGGAGACTTTGGTGGGTTGAGATGCCATCTCCCAAGCGTCAACAAGATCTTCGTCTCTGCTGAGTCCATGTTCAACAACGGATCCATGTATGCTCGTTCAGGAACTTGCGACCTCGCCATTGCTGCAAAGCAGTTAGATATACCTGTTCTTGTCCTATGCGAGTCTATCAATATCACCGAGCGGGTTTCCACAGATTCCCTTACATACAACGAGATCGACCCGGAACGAAGTTCAAGCGCATCATTTAGGCTCTTATATGACACCACTCCGGACAAATACTTGTCACTGGTCATCTCGGAGTTAGGAACTGTACAGCCTACGTCAGTACCGGATTTGCTACGGAAACTAGAGGAGTCCAACTAGAAGGGGGGCTACTGAGATACCACGTAGTTAGATAGTGAGGTATAAAGACTTAGGCAAAAGCATTCGACTTGCTTGAAAGTTCGGAGGTCTGATGGATATCAAGGCTTTTAGTAATGACCTTGCCATAAGGCATGAAATGCAAACTCGTTGACCATCTTGGATTTCTCTGTCTACCTTATCCGTAAGTGACTTGTTGACTTGCCCCTCTTGATAGCTTTTTCGTCCCTTGATTCCTCATTATATATACACTGAACCAAGCACGTCAAGTATCTTAAAGTGTTTATATTTTCATGCGGCGGCCTGCGCATTCTGTGCATCCCTCGCCGCCTTCCTTGATCTCTTCTCAAGAAGGGCTTGTTTTCGCTCCTCCAACACTGCTACTTGTCTCTCGTCGACACCTTGTAACCAGTATCCGAAACTTCCACCAACTCCGGCAAAGACAGGGTAAGCCCATAGAGAGCCTCGGTTGAATAACGGTCGCATTTCGAGGCCGAGTTGCCAGAAGCGGACAGCGACGCCTGTATTTCTAGGTCAGTCATGGCCAGCTTATCCGACCGACGTGTGGTCCTCTGAGGTCATACCGAAGCCTGCCCAAAAAAGGGTTCTGGAAATCATCGTGGAGAATAGGAGTGGGGTATTGCCTCGATAGGCCTTTTCTTGGGATCGCTTCGTATATGTCAGGCCCCCGAATGAACCTGAATTGGCGTTGGCTTTGCGCGATTTGCAGTTGGTCAAGATAACATCTGTTGGAGAGGGCCGGATCACAGAGTTGAAGTTCATCAATTGTAAATTGGAAGCACCAATCAAACAAAGCGAAATCTAAGCTGCTGCACGGACCACATGAATCAGATATTTGTGTATGTACCTATGTATTTCTTTATCGATACCATTAGCTCCTTCCAGATTTCCCAAAGGTTCAAGTTCAAGAAGTTGCGGCTGCTCAATCTCAAATTGTCTAGGATAACTTCTGTGGTTCCTTCCTCTTCACACCAACGTTCACTTAACGTTCCTTCCAACTTGATTTCTTTGCAAGCTTGTTTTTTCCCATCGTAAAATCCGTAATCCAAGCTTCTAAATCATCATCGCGTTAATAATTCAATTCGATTCCATTTTACATGCACATACCTTCATTAGTTTGAACGTTTCTGTACAGGCCAGACGGCCTCTTCGGCCGTGAACATGGCCTCAGCAGACCAGACTGCTACCCCGGTTGGCGTTACGACTCTTCCGCCTCGAAAATTCAAGGCTTCGGATCTTCCTCTAACATCTGCTACGCGTTCGGCAATCGAGGGATTGGCACACAGCTTCAAGAAAAAGGGTGGTTATGACGCGATTCGAAAGCAAGTTTGGGAGAAGTTTGAACAAAGCGTTAGTACCAATCGCGATTGATTAGCTAGACTTCAATGATTTACTATCAAATCACTACATCATTTAGAGGACTAATGTATTTCTGCAAATAGGATTATGAAGCGCAAGTCACTAAATCCATTCTCGAAGTCGCCGAACAGGAACTTGAACGCAACCCGGCCCAGCTTTTAAGTCTCGATCGCCGAAAGGCCGCAGCCCTTATTGATGGCGCCCTTGACCGATCCGGAGTATACCAGAAAGCCGATGAACTCCTTGATCAACTTATCGATGTCGAGGCTATCGAGACGCGCATGCGCGAACTTCGCGAGGCTGAAATTGGTGTTGAGGCAGCAAAGGAAGAACAAACTCGCGGATCCAAGACAGATGTTGAGTATGCAGCCGAGTCGGCTCGTAGTTTGGACGAGCGCGATCGGATTCGACGCGAATTACGAGCGAAAGAGGAGCAGATTATTGAAGAAAAACGCAAGATTGAGCGAGAGGAACGTAAGAAACGAGAACGTGAGAGAGAACGCGAATTAGAAAAAGCCGAGGCCAAGCGAAAAGAAGAGCGAGATGCTCGGCGACGCGAACGCGAAAAGAAAGAAGCAGAGCGCGAACGTGAACGAGAGAAGGAGAGAGATGAGCGTCGGAAGGCAAGAGAGCGAGATCGGGAGAAGGACCAGGAACGTGAGGCTCGACACAGATCTCGAAGCCGATCTCGACACCGATCTCGGGAGAGGTCGCGCCATCGGGACCGGGATCGTGACAGAGATCGAAACCGTGACCGTAGTCATAGCCGTCGTCGCGACAGCCGAGAGCGCCGACACCGTGATCGATCTACCAGAGATGATCGAGATCGGGGAAAGCCTGAGGAACTTAAGAAACAACTTACCAAGGAAGATCATGAGAGACTTGAGAAGGAAGCACTTGAAGATCTCCTACGGGAAAGTAAAAGAGGTACTGCTAAGCAGCCGGAGCTTGAGATTGACGAAGCCCTTGTGCCGCCTCCTAGAAGGACGAAGCCCGCTTCTGCAATTCAGCCGATACGTCGCGACTCGATCAAGAACTCAGACTCTAAAAAGATACCCGAGCTTGTGAAGTCCGAATCTAAAGATGTCGTGATGAAAGACGCTAAGGACGCAAATGATGCCAAGGACGCCAAGGATACGAAAGAATCGAAAGATGCGAAAGATACGAAGCCCTCTAAGGAGTCTAAACAATCCAAGGAGCCTGCTGAGTCTAAAGAGAAAGAGGCGAAGGGTTCGAAAGTTTCCAAGGATACTAAGGCTAAAGACGACCGACGGCCTAGCTCCGTTTCTTCTCGGCACCATCGTGACCGATCGCGTGGCGCTGATGATGACCGCAGATATCGCGACCGCGACCGTGTTCGAGAGCGCACTCGCTCTCGTGTTAGGTCTGACAGAAAAGATCGAAGCAGATCAAAACACCGTTCAGATCGTCGAGACCGTAGCCGTTCTCGTGACCGTTCCCGTGACCGTGACCGGCCTCTGGAGAGAGATAGGGACTTCTACCGACCCGGGCAACGAGATAGGACTCGCTCTCGTGGTCGATCACACCGCGATAGGGACGAGAGAAGTCGTTCGCGGGATAGATATAAACCCGAGCACAAGGAACGAAGTCGATCTACAAAGCGTAGGGATGACCGAGACAAGCGTGATAGAACTCGCTCACGTGCTCGTCCTGAACGACGAGAAGATCGACGCGAAGATCGACGAGATAGATCCCGCTCACCAAAACCCCGAGCGGAAAAAGTTCGCTCGCGCGCGTCTCGAAGTCGATCTCGTTCCCGGCCAGGGACGTCTAGCAAACCTGAACTCACAGATGCCGAAGCCTGGAAGCAAGGAGAAATCAAGAAGCGTGAACAAGAAGCTAAGGCTTATTTGGCTGCTCAGCGCGAGGCTCGCGAAAAGGGATTGCCAGTTCCAGGAGTTGATGATAAGTGGAGCACAGGAGACCGATCGCCTGAGATAAAGAGATCTCGTGTCCCTGACGAAATTGACCGGTACAGGCCTGTCGATCGCGACCGGGATCGACCAGATAAGTATCGGGAACGGGATCGAGACGAACGCAGGGATAAAGATAAGGACCGGGACAGAGATGAACGGCGAGAACGTCGACGAAGCCGAAGCAGAAGCCCGAGTCGCCGTCGAGATCGCGACCGAAGTCGTGATAAAGACAGGAACCTAGATCACGAACGTCGTAGATCTCGTGATCGGTACCGCGGTGAGGGAACCCGAGATCGAGACCGGGATCATGACCGTGACCGCGATAGGTACCGAGAGCGTGAGCCCGATCGCGACAAAGATCGCGACAGAGACAAGGATAGGCGAAGCCGTCGCGATAGAAGTACCGAGCCGCGACGAGACAGGGACCGGGATCGAAGGGACCGAAGTCTCGATTCGCGCAGGGACAGAAGAGACCGAAGCCTTGACTCTAGGAGAGATCGCAGAAATCGAAGCCGCAGCCGTAGTCGACGAAGCCCTCGTTAGGTACGCCAGAACTCACTTCATCGTCTAGTATTGCTACGAACCACCATGCTACATCGGGACCCCGCCTTGAGTGCCTTGATTGGCAGGAGACTTGCCTCGGTGCATGGAGACCGGTAGTATAAGCGTATTCATAAGGAATCTAGACCGACAGACACGGATAGCATTGCGGGGGAGATTAAGCGTTTGTATTTGGGGAATTTTCAGGCCAGATGGATAACTATTTGGCCATTGCGGACTACAAAAGCTATACCCTGGAATTTGGTGGGCGTTAGGATGATGTTTAGTTGCTATCCGGATCATAGGCACGACCAAAGTCATCGGAGGTTAATTGACAACTAAGATTTTCTAGAAGGAATGCTCCAAAATAGGAGATAATAATGGACACATTCTACCTTTGCATATAGGCGTCTTTATCACTTGCATTTCCAGTGATTATGGAGGCAATTAGAGTTCCAGTCGTTCGGGGTTTCTGTAAACAGGTCACAGTGTGTAAAAGTCTAGCGCATCGACGCATAATATCATAATACCTATCTCGAGACCGGAAAAGCGCCTAGAGACAGTGTTTCGAGACGAATGCGCTTGCTGATGCAAGCCCCCTGGCCGATCCGCGCTTATCTGGGATGTCGTGGATTACTAGCATTTGCACAATTGGACGAGCTTCACACAGCTATCTATAGACATGATATCGCGTTTGAACTTTGAGCCTAGTTCATGATTAAAAGACAAAAGTGAAGCGCTAGGGCGCACGTTGATAACATGTTACGGAAATATTGTGTGCCTAGATAAGGCTCAGGAAAAGTAATAATGAAGTCAATTATTGGCAGGAATACAGAACCAGGTGACGATGATACAGGGAAAAGTGATCCAAGGAGTTTCCAGGAGGTGGGATCTTCAACAAGCACCGCAAGTGTCAGCGGGCGTCACTAGCTAAATTGGGAATGGGAAGGGTTGAGCTGGGCTGGGCTAGCTGGACGAAAGCCACAGAGCCATTGTTGGGTTCGTAGGGTCGGTGGAAACAACCCTTTCCAGCTTAAAGGTTCCCGCCACCTTCTGATTGTTAGTGTCGTAGGGCAAAATTACGTCAGAGAGACTAACAGAAATTGACTTGGAGCAACAATCCTTATCAAGGTCTCGTACCAATCCGGATGTTCCAGCCCGATGCGTACCCGTACCTACCCACACTTATCCCGTGACGCTCATATCCTTTTTGGGTTCAGTCACAGGTTTCTAGGTACAGCGCTGAGACGGGATAGGCTCCAGCAGCGGTGAAAAGTTAGGTCCGTTACATGTACAGCGTACAACTTGTACACCTAACTTTGCATTGCGGATTGTGGATTGCGGTTACCTGGCGCAGTAACCAGACGCTGCCAAAGCTGAATTGATTCATCCATTCCTTCTTCCCGTTTCCTCGACCATTCTTCTTCTTTCCCATTCCTCTCCAACTTTTTTGAGTGATACGCGACGACCTGCAAGGCAGGCATTTTGTTCCCTTTTCCCTTTTCCTTTCTTTCCATTACTTCCCAATATTCCAAGGTTCTCTCTCCTCTGTTCAATTACTCCGTCAAGTCGAGACGACCAAATTGAAGACCTCCCAGTAGTAGATACCAATAAGCGACCCAGGGCGCTTTAATCGACTAGACCGGAATCAGAATTAGGTACCTAAGTCCTAGGATTAGGTATCTTGCGACCAGTGTGCGTGCGCGGTGCACCGGGCAAGAGAGGTGTATCAGTAGTACGACGACACACGACACTTGACTTGACACCCGACGTCCCTCCAAGAAGAGCCAAGGACCAATATCCCTCTCCAATCAACCACATCAACCCTTTCATATTCACCCTTTTTTCAATAACGATCGAAACCCCCTCCTATTGATTCTTCTTGTCTTGGAACTACCGCATACGATAAATTCGCTCCCTTGTTTTTTTTCATTTTTAGCTACTACATCGAGGTACTTTATCCTCGACCCAACCCACCTCCGAATGATCGAGATTTCACGGTGACGGAAACGTCCCCCGGTCTAATTATATATCCCCTCGTTCCCGCCACACCGACCGGAATCTTATATCCAGCATGGCGAGCCTCGACGGCATCTTGATCGGAATTTTATCTTCCTTCGGTTCCGCTATCCTCATAGCTCTCGTTTTCCTTATCGTCTACTTCTTTAGATACACAACTTCCGGTCGCATCTTCCTCGACCGGATCGGTCGGCCTGGCGAATATGACGACGAGCAGGCATTTGCGAGGGAGGAGGCCGAAGCCCTAGAGTCTATGGATGATATGCAAAGGATAGAATACTTCAGGGCCAAAGGTATTGAGTGAACTTGTCACATGCCATTATGGTAATGTTTATCGTCAAGGACGATGCGCTGATAGATTCCCAGCATTTATCCAAGCAAACCCTCCCGAATCGGTCTCGACGGACATTTCCTTATCGCAATATCTAGCTATACAAGAGAAAGGCGTTTCAGCGTGGGAATTTGAACCCGAATTGGAAATCGCCAACTGCTTTGTGGAGGGGAGAACAGAAATCGAATTCTTCGACTCCGAATGTACCGTCATGAGCAATTTACCCGTACCAAAACAAAACGAAGTTTACTATTGGGAGGCCAAAATATACGATAAACCCGAAACTACATTACTGAGCATCGGCATGAGCACGAAGCCTTATCCGTTGTTCAGACTTCCAGGTATGCGGGTTCCTTCTATCCGAATTATATGTACCAACTTTTAAACTAACCTCTTGTCGCTTCAGGATTTCATAAACACTCTATTGCCTACACATCCGTTGGCGCCCGCCGATATAATCAACCCTTCAGCGCATCAACTTATGGGCCTCAATATGTGCAGGGTGACGTTATCGGAGTTGGTTATCGACCTAGGACAGGAACCATTTTCTTCACTCGCAACGGAAAGCGATTGGACGACGTAGTCCACGGCTTAAAGTCGCAAAACTTCTTCCCATCTATCGGCGCAAATGGGCCGTGCACCGTACACGTCAACCTTGGCCAGGCTGGCTTCGTGTTCATCGAGGCTAATGTGAAGAAATGGGGACTGGCCCCGATAACCGGCAGTCTGGCACCGCCGCCACCGTACGGGAGTGAACAGGGAAGCATCTTACTTGAGACCGGGCGTCGGAAAGATGAATATTCAGGTTCGCCGGTTAGAGGACAAGGTTATTCTCAATCTGTACAGAGATATAATGGCCCAGGTTTAGATCCAGGTCATGGGCGAACAAGGAGTGGCAACTTTAGAGTACTTCCGCCCACGAGTCCAGGGCCGCAAAGGAGTCCTACTGATATTTCCCTTGCACAGCTGGTCCCTCCAGATGAGATAGGCGAGGCAAGCAACAGCGGCAATGACGGAGGTGCTCCAGGGGACCACGTCATTGATGTTGTCGGGCTGGGTCTACACGAAGCCTCACATCCCCCGCCCGAATATACCAGCCCAGAGCACTCGGATGAGGAAAGCTCTGGCAGTGGTTCCGATAGCGATCGAGTCCCATTAATCCGGACGGGACGCAGTCGTGGAGCATCCGCGGCCACCCTCAGACCGAGCATTCCACCGATTCCTAGCTATAGTGACGCTGTTCGACAAGGCGCTGGTAGGGACAGGAGCCGCAGCGATAGCGCCATGCCCATGCCTAGACGCAATGGCAGTTAGACCAATCATAGTGATCGACAGATAAGGAATATCGGGTTCAGTGTGCTACTACTATCTATATGTAGCTCACGAGCATCGGGAGAAGCACGAATTTTAGCACTCAACATGGAACGGGGAGTTCACGGTTAGGGAAGGGAAACAGCAGACTTTGTGCTTTTTTTTGCCGAATTACTTGTTTTGGGCTACGACAAATTATTGGCATTGGGTCAGGTGAAACTTATTACATGATACCTCAAGAGAAAGTTCTTTCGCATTGTTCATATCAGCGGCGCGAAGGAAGGGACGGGACGGATGTTTACTTTTTTTTTTGAACTCGGGTTTACGTTCGTCGAACAGAAGGGAATAAATAAAATAAGAGAAAGAACCCAGGGCTGGACTGCTCGCCCCGGATAGGGGTGGTGGAGATACCTGATAGCCATGTCACATACGTGCATCGCGGTCGATATAAATATTGCATATACAACTTGCCACTCGTCTTGACCCGAGTTTGATTCGTTTCGCGTGCTTTGGTTGTTGATGATTATATATACACTATGAGGTTATTTGAAACAGGATATGAGTAGAGGCACAAGCTAGCTTAGTGGGGAAGATGTTGGCTGTCTGTCGAAAACTTGGAAGGGCTTCTATAAGTCGAAAACAGGTTTTGAAGTCTGGTCCCGGTGGGAATTAAAGGGGGTCACGACAAGACAGTATGGCACGTAACTGTATACATGCCTACCCCCTATATCGCCTTCGTTCGGTCGAACTACGGAATTGATGTATAGTTCTGAGGCGATAAGAGTTGTTCTTCTGGGGTTCGATTGATCGTCGTCGCTGCCTGGGATCGTGGTGGTGGTGGTGGGCGGTCGAGTTCCCGCCGGACCGCGAGATACTTACATAGCACAGATACTCTGTTACTTCTCCAGTAGTCGGGTAGGATAGGGGTAGAAACTTGCTAGCTGGCTTCATCCTCACTTTTCTATGGTTGTCATACGTGTATCGAAATACATATGTGGTCTCCCTCGTGGCTTGTCCAGTTTATCGCACAGCCGTTACCGCATATGGCATTCCCCTATGTCGTTCATAGGTACCTAGGTACGTATGAACAGATAGAATGGTTCTTAGGTAAAGAATGAAAGTGCCCAATTTCCTTCGATCTTATGCATGGAATGATTGTATGAGGTTTAGAATCATTCTCGCGATCCAGGGGTTCTCGCTACGGTAGGTATCCTCAACATGAAGAATATGAAATCGATACTGCCAACGCCTAAGCAGCTAGATGCAGTGAGAGAAATAACAACCTTGTTGCAAGCTTTAAACTACCCTCTCCAAGGGAACACAGAATAGCGGGTTTGTGTCTACTTTGCTCCAGGGCTGGCCGCCGACAGGCCTCCCGTGAAACGAACTCAGACTGGTCTTCCAACAGACTAGAACTTTACCATTTTATAGATCGACGCAATTCCACCACTATTCCAATACCATCATACCGAGATAGGTGGGATCAGTCTCTACGAAGAATGGAATATATACTGGAGATTCCACTTCGTCGATGGTACGAAACACGACGTCGTTCTGTGAAGCTTATGGGATAGCGACAGATTCCATCAGGAGAGCACCAGCCTAACATACCCATATCTAATGGGAATTGACGGTGAGAACCTTATACCAATCGAAGAATCGAAGAATCGAACCTAATACAGTTATAGGTAATAGGTCTTGTAATACAACTTCTGGGTTGAATTGCAAGGTTTAAATGATAGAACCATTATATCAGTTATGAATCATTGCTTCCAATTAAATCATTCCCATGCATGTAACAGTTCTACGATATTTAGAATCATTAGATGGACTGTAGAACCATTAGATCGATTGTAAAACTATTGTATCGATCGTAGAATCATTGTATTAGCTGTAGAATCATTTCTTCTAATTGAATCATTCTTATGTATGTAATACTTTGAAGCTATTTAGAATTATTCTTATAAGTGGGATGTTCCCACTACAGAAGTTAGGTACTCGAGATGAACTTCCACTAACTACCAGCGATATAGACCATACCAACACCTACACAGGTGTCCATGGTATGTATGACGATTGAATCATCCACTCATCATCGCAAGAGCTGATCAGGTCGTGATTAAGAGACGCGGATAGAGATTAGAAAGATAAGATCGAGTAAAACATAGAAAGAATAATGCAATAAATTGTAAACTCTTCCAGAACTGGCACCATGAATAGGGGCCATCGGTTGGTATCGTACCTACCTAGGTAGGTAGATTTGTCTGCTCCAGACTTATATCATGCGGTGTAAATCTAGGTAGGTAAGCTAGACCCTAGCAGCAGGTAGCTATCAAGAAGACTTGCGGAAGGTATGAAAGTTGTATTATAAAACTTGAAAGCCGAAGATAAATAGCTCTTTGGTCGATTAAGGAGGCGTTCTACACATCGCTCTTTCGAGTCTTCTTTCTCTGTTATACCACATACCTAATAATATACATGATGCTTTATCTCTAACTTGTCTTTCTTCAAGATATTACGGTATACTTGGGAATCATAGTCCTACACCCAATCATTTCCTCGATATTCCCATAAAGCTGGTTGACAGATTTGACTCTTTTGGCTCACTTGAATACCTACCTAATACCAATTGAATATTTTAAGATACCTAAATTTTACTGTATATCAATACTTACCTTTTACCCTATATATTTATATATTTATTAAGATGATATAGATTTAACCATAACTGGATTATGGGGGTAGCCCAGTTTTATATTCTCCCTGTATCACAGATAAACTTGGTTTGATGTAGTAAGTTTCGAAAAGTCATGAGGTTGTTGAGGCCATCAAACGTCCAACCCACTTGAATGATATCACCACATAATTATTAGCTATTTAATTCGCCTTGACCCCAACAGGATCGTTGGAAATGAGCCTACTATTGGGGTTGGATAAGTTGAGTATGTCTCAGGACGATGTGTAAGAATCATGGTTCATTTGTCGAGTGAATCCTGAGATACGTTTCTGGATAACAGAATGGCGAGATATTTCAAGGTTTTATGATAGATGTCATGCATGAAGCCCACCTAGGTATATGCATTTCTACTCATATCTTGGCTTTGAAACATACGTTCTTGCTAGCGGTGCTACACCTCTCTCATGTCCTCGACTAGGAAACCATGACAAACACTCTCAACTCACTGAACCGGTGAGCATTGCGCTGTGTCATCCAAAGACAACCCCAGTTACATCTCAACCTCACAGATCCTATCATACTCAAGCCACCATTCGTGCCACTCTCTTAGCACCGTCAAGAAAAGCAGCCTTGGAATCCTGTGTCGAGAAATGCGCGACGATGCTAAGACAAATTCATGCGCATAATAATATAAAGGTATCACCATAGCGCCATCAAAAAGCCGAAGATCGCCTCATCGCTCCAAACGCGGCATTCGCGCGCGAGCTATAATACATACATACCTGGCCTATGTATGTAGTCAGCATCAAGCCCACGATCTCACCTTTCAGATCGCAACAGAGGCGGAGCCGCGTAACGTTGGATTAGGGTGAGCGATCGGCGGCCCTGTGGTCCCCTATTATAAAGCAATATACCCGCTATTGGGGCAATAGACAGACGGGGACCAATTGGGGTTGCGCTGCGACGGGGCTGTCAGATCCTTCTGCTGACGGCAGGACGAATCCCTGGGATCGGAACCGAACCTGCGAGCTCCCCACCAAAAAAGCAGGTACCTCGTAGTTTGGGACCGTCGTCTCGCGTGCAGCGCGTAAGCGGAGCGTCGACAGCTGATACCATCAGTCGCGAGCGCAGCTTTCGACCTGGCGCTTCTGACATAAAACGACGTCGACCAGTCGCAGGTGGTGATTGGTATGGGATAGCTATACGTTGAGGCGCCGGTCGGGACTTCGTCGGCGTGGCTTTGGTTAGTGCAGAGATAATTGTCCGCCTGTGTCGGTTTTCTTTTCCTCCAATGGGTGAGCTTGATGCGAGCTTGGGGCGTCGTAAGACGGGAGGGCTTAGACGTGACAGCTCCTAGTAAGCATGACGAACCGCTGGCACCCTCTGTATATTACCTACATATGTAGGCCCTAAATGTGAGCGCCGGCTCGGCAAACCGAGTTCTGCGGCTAATATGTAGGTACCTACGTATGTATGTGTCGATCCAAGCAACGTTGATCCGGGAATGCGAGGAACCTCCTACCGGCTATCTGACACCAGCTGGGGAAGACAAGCACGTCTGATGCGAGCCCCTAACTACGGGCTCGATCCCGTTGTCTCTGCCGCACGATGTAAGGCTGATCTCCGCGTGGCATGCTTACTCTCATGCGCGGGTCCGCTTCGATGGATTTCTTCTGGAATAAGATTCTTAGCCTACTAGACATGCATGTGCTGGGAATTTTGCTGCCTGAGCGCCAGCTTGTCCGATGCCACACGGCGATAAAACTCGACCAAAGATGATGTCTCCAGGGTTCCTTATGCAGTGATATTCTAAATATACAGCTGTGCTCTTTGCAAGAGATGTATAGGTATCGTACGGTAGGCAGCTAATTGTATAGGTACTGACGTGCTTTCAACGAATGGCCTTGGCCCTTTTGATGGCTGCCAAGTAGGTAGCGCTCAACTGCCGTGGACCAGTAGCATCAAAAAGGGGTTCGACAGTTTAGAAGGAATCTCTTAGCAGATACGATCGTAACCATTGTGAGTCATCCGGACTCACTAGATAGGTACCTACTGGGATTAGTCAATGACTTTCATGGTTGCTACCGCGCCTTAGGTAGGTACCTACCTATCTATGGCCTTGATAAAATACTTAACTGGGTATCTAGTAGGTAACTTTCATACGGTGTAAAATATGTAGGGATAAGAGGGAGTAATTCTTAGAACCTCCACGTGAGATGAACTGCTTAACATGCCATTAAGGGTCGGCGATAACATCAGCTTAGCATCTATATCTGAGTTAGTAAAGGTTTTTCAAGTCTTGTGCTGTAGAAGATATTTGTATCTCCGAATACCGATCCAATATGATAGTTAAAGTGATGGTACACGTATTAGAGATCTTACCACTTAGGAATCTCAGTAGCTGTAATAGAGCTAGATTTAGCACATCTATCTTCCTCTGACTAGACGTACCAAGTGCGTGTAAGCTGATTTCATAAGAAAGCTTCTCTGGCATATGCTTATTGTATCTGGGTCATCTGTTCGTTTACTTACTATCCATGGTCATATCTTTGGGTTTGGAAGAGGAGATTCATTCCTTGTCACACAACATCGACCATACTAGACATGTTGTAAATGCGTGCCTGTAGTTTACAATGATAGGAGAAGATACGGAGCGATGCAGTAGCAGTCACACCACACAACATAGAACCTTAAACTAGTCCACTTAGACGGGGTACCATACCCATTCTAGAGATACCTACCTACCTACCTAGGTATCTTGTAAACTCTTACGAACACATATAGGAAAGTTTTGGTACTTAATATCAACTAATATCGGTTACTGTAAAGGAATTCAGATACATACCATGGGTCCTTATCCCTAAGCCGGGTTATGTCAGGAACCAAAAATCCTCACAAGGAAGAATTGTAGTTAAATTAGACCTAAAGAGCTTGAGCCCCTGAATTGGTGATGCTGTGATCATTTAACCGGGCTTCCGGTATAAGAACAAGCTTCTCTAGAACCAGACAGACCTCTATGTCCGGGACTTTGTATGAAGCGGTGAGAAGTAGCACAAAATTTACCGTCGTAACACTTGTATCCCTTGAACATAGGAAGCGGGATAAAACCATCGAAATCATGACGCAGTCCGGAAGCTTGACATGACGCGTAGATTTTGACTGATATACAGTGATCAATGGGAGGCTTTTGTGGCGTTGACGTAACGAAGGAATATGCCGTCTCTTCTAGAAGGGAGTAACCGCACACATAGGAAATTTCGGGCTTGGTAGTTATCTCATTACGGGAACAATGGCCAAGGTGATATTCCGGTAGCGCGTAGACCGCCTTGATGTGTGAAAATGGCCAGAAGGGGGTAAGTCTGCGCCCCTGTTCCTCTATCTGCTTGCCTTACAGGTTAGGCGCCGAGTAGTTCGTGGTTCCACGGTAAGCTCAGCTCTTCTGCATGAATGCGAAAATCATAAAGAGATTTAAGGGCTGCCAGTTATGATCGATATGTCCAATGTTCAGAAGCATCTAGCCGTGACCAGATCGGTCACCGGGCACCGCGATATGCCGGACGACCACCCTAACTCAAAATTTCAAATTTCCTTGATTTCTTGGCCAGGGGAGATGGCATCGCACAGCATGGTGACGGCGTCGTGGCATCTACCCGGTCGTGGCATTACCTAGACGCGTGGAACCGAAGATATGCCAGGCACATCACCTCTCTATTCTGTCGCCCTGGATTGAGTAGCAGCTTAGGCATAATGCTATAGCCTATGTCCGAAAACATACTACGTAGCAGAAGCCCTTCAGAAGTGGTTTAATGTTGATGAAACGTCGAAAAGAAGTCGAAACAAAACAGGGCTAGTGGCTTAGGCTATGAAGGGGAATCCCGGCCGAGAGTGACAGTTGTTTAATTCTGCCAACTACCTGGACTACCTGGGCTACCTGGCAAAGGACCCGCTGGGAAATGTCGCGAGTACGTCCGTATGCCGACAGTGAGTCTATCCTGGTAGCCTTAGGTAGTAGGCCGGCAAGCTTGGCTAACTGGTTAGCTGGCTATGTAGGCGGGAACTGAGGCCAGACCGAGTTCTAATGTGTCAATCCCTAGGAATGCGCATAATGCAAAGCCTGGTTACCCCAGGCTGCCCAGGTCGCTCCCGACGGTTGTTAGGCTACTGATCAAACTATCAGCCTTCTTATGGGTTCTTTAGCCCTAGGACCTTGAGATATCCACTTAGTCACTGACTATACTATTCCTGCAAGAGTCTAAACTCTTTTTGGTATTAATCAATTCGATATAAAGACTTGAGGGCTATGCATGACATACCTTATTTTAGCTTATAAGTTTAAGCTATTAGCATTTTACTACCTAACTTCCTAGTTATTTCTTAGTCTACCAGTTCATTAATGCTCCTACACCGAGGGCAGGACAAAATATTGAGCGGAAATTGCCGTGCGGTTAATGAGTAGGGCTAGGAGACAGTTCCAAGAACTTGGACGCGATGGCGATCAGTTCATGGGGAAGCATAACGTCGTCTTGCTCCGCCTGCTATGTCGGTACTGTAGGTACTGTAGGCACTGCAGGTATTTAGTTCAAAATCGAATAGCGTCCTAAGAAAGTGTGCGCTTGGGATGATGACGATATCGAGCTAAATGATCCTCTGTCTAACATGCGAAGTTGTGGAAGAGTCATAGACAATTTCCGAAAAGGGGATAAATGCCATCTAATTGGAATAGTAATAAGGGTGTGAGTAGAAAAAAAATAAAGGCAAATCAAGATTAGTTGAATTATTATTATCAGTTACCCGTGGGTTGGTAGGGTTGGCCACGCCAAAAAAGGATTCTAAAAATAGTTGCGCCGAACTTGATTAGCGAATCGGCTGCTTGCGTTGGTGTCGTCATGGCAGCTCATGGTACCCAGGTAGGTACCCTTGTAGGCAGGGCGAGAAATGAATTGGAATATCGAAAGACTCTAGGGCTTCCAATCTTCTAGTCCTTCTTTAGACCTTCTATGCTTGCTCCACTTCGGTCCCACTACGGTCTAGTATGTGGGATAATGGTGGATATTAACTTACATAGTATGGACTTTGGGAAACTTTTTTTCCTATGCAGGTGCGTTCAAGAGCAAACCCCTCACGTGGAAAAAATCCAAGACCAAGTTTTTGCTTTATTTTTCTTTTTTTTCTTGCTTCTGCAAAATCTTATTAGTAATACTCTCCTTACTTACCAAGTACTTTGGTACATATCCAACATGATCAATTCAGACCTTCTGCATAATGTAGGTATAATGTGAACAACCTTAAAAAAAGCTCTTCGGTCCGGTTTTTAGTAAATGCATATAGTTGAAAGATACTTGTACATAAGGGTAGGTCGGGAATGAAATACATGATTGGCCAGTAGACTAGGGAAATATTGGGGGTGAAAACAACTTGGATGGATGTTGGCAAGACTGGAAAAGATAAGAAAACATGAAAATGTGCGGGTGTAACAACTTAGAGACCCCAACATGCTATGTCGAAGGCAAGCTGCAATTCAATATTGCCTTGCAGGTGATTCATTACTCACCGCCTCTCATGTGCCCTAATGACTTGACGGCACGCAGCAGCATCTGCCAATCCCTTGAAGATGTCACGAAACCGCGATACGTGGCGCGAAGAACTAATAGCCTTAGGCGAAGAACTGGAATAAAAATAGCTGTGTGCTTTCTCGATCAGCCACCCAACCCAAGGAGATGGCTATGCTGTATGTATGTGAAGTAACCCGTCAATGGTCAGATACTTGTGGTGATCTAAAGATCAAGAGGCGAGTAAGATGAGTAAGGCGAGTAAGGCGAATAGAACCGAGCATCTCCCGATGGAATCTCATGAGATCACCGAAAGACTATCGGGGTCTTGACCATGTCCGAAGCCAATGTAGTCGCACCACGCTAGATTAGAGAATAGGCTAGAGCCGTGCACGGCGGCAGCTCGTCCGATAGTATTGAAATTACATAGCCATGATTTTAGTAGACATTTGTAGGTGATGGATAGTGGATAGTTGGATCAGTAGGTACTGTAAAGTGTTCCGGAACCGTGCGCCCGACTACCTAACTCCAATAGATAATGATGAGCGGCACTGGAGAAGCGAGAGAGCAGAGCCCTGGAAGTACTAGGTATGTTGTGCAGTATGTTGCGATAGCACAGTATAATCGGATGGGTAGATATTGACTGGCCAATGAAGTGATATAATAGCCCGATGCATATAGCTTACTTAGAGGGGGATCTTACAAAAAGTGAGGGCGAAGTGGTGATGATCATGAAACGTTGTATTAAAAGAGGATCAGATCTCAGAGAAGCATATCAGATAGACGTATGACTTGCCGAAGGATAAAAAGACGTCAGGGCGAACAGGGCGAGCAAAATGTTCCGCGCTCTCTAGGGCTGTGCGCTGTACCGTCGATAATGATTGTTACAGCGCTATGCTAGGTTGTCACAGGCGCTCCAGTGATCATTCGACCACTAAATAAAGCCCTAGCCTGCTATAGCTTAGGGGCATTATAGTCAATATGGTCCCAAGTCGAGCGCAAACTTGGGCAAACTGGGAACATCCATTGAAAGTCTTTCGCAGAAAATTTTGGCCGAGACAGGGTATATCTCTCTCAAAGAGCAATACAGACCCCGGCTAAGAATAGAAACAGCGTACGCTGTAAGAGGCTAGCTTAAGTTTTATAAGGCCCGTGCTTAACCGGCTGGCAGGAAACCGCAGATCCGATTATGACGGCACACCTGAAAACTGTACAGTATATCTGATACTGTGTGTACATAATTATGTCTTGAATGTTAAATGTACAATATGTACATCTACTACAGCGTACCACTGCAATTAACAAGGACCCCGTCTACAGTTGACTTTACCTAGGTACCGAGGTACTGTCCCTAGAAGAGCTTCCGAACCTTGAAGTTGCTTTCCTACCCAAGGTTGCTCTCATAATCAATAAATCAAATCTAATCAGGAAAACAAACTATTATCTGTAACCTGAACCTGAAGGTGTTTCGAAGATCATGTCCATCTACCACCTCAAACTACATACCTGTCAGCTCTTGCGGAAGATAAATTGTCGATGAGAAGTTCCTTAATATCAATTTTTATTAATTACCCATTCGGCTCAAGCTGCCAATTGCCAACCCGCATCTCCCTTGTGGCTGAGCCGTGACACAATAAGGAATCCATTGCTTTTACCTACACGCGGATTTTGACCTATGATCATGTAATACGTTCTGCGTTAGACAAAGAGGTCGGACGGGGTTTGTTGTCGAAGTAACAATGTTTGAAGGTTGCATCTCTATAATCTATGATCTTCACGATGATCGGTACGCAGGTACGGTGGTGCTATGGATGTAAGCTGTCAGGTCAAAGAGCTCGATGATCTGAGCCCTAGGATGTCTGAGGATCGTCGATTATGGGTCTTGATGCACATGTGCCCGGGACTCGGCAACAAGCTTGACAAAACATCAGTGCCGGACCCCGTTAGCCCATCTACCTAGTATTTTCCAAGCCAAAGGCGCGCAGGCGAGACCTCAGGCTTTGATGTTGGGTGTCCTTGTACGCGCGAGTCGGTCCTTCAGGGTCTTGTGATTGAACCGCGAAAAAAAAGTGAGGCTATGCTAACAAAGGGAAAGCAGAAGCTAAAGGGGGACGCGGGTAGTTCACCAATCAATTAATATGAGAATGATTCCGGAGTTAAGTGGATACACGGTCCAATATGGCAGTATGGTTCGATTCCTCACCGCTGACCGAGGCGCGCTTTACTCGATGAATCTCTTTCCACTTTGGAATAGGCTATTACATCGCATACCATGTTACGTCAAGGACGCAAAAGACGTCAGGGACCTCAGGGCTAAGGGAAAAGGCTCCGGGGGAAGACAGGGGTTAGAGAAGCGCGACTGACTAGGGTTCCTGGTCCGTTCACACGTTCCGCGACGAGCCTATCTGGGTTGACTGGACATGCAATCCACTTCAGATGTGCTCCAAAAATGGACACGAGAAACTGCGGTTTCAGCCAACCACGTTGAGCGTATCCGCATGAACTGAGCTTTTTGGATCGGGGATTGCAGAATCCCCCTGTCAAATTCCCCATTCATCATGAGAAACCCACGATAATGGATGTGCCTTTTTGTGAGAATGCGATAGAAATCCGATAAGAGAATGCGCCATGCAAGAAACACTACTGGTTTTTAACACGCTTTATTATATGTTTGTATACTAGGGAGTATACCCAGCACCTACATACAGCGTACATACATTATGCACTCCATGAGTGGGGAGGACTAGGAGCATATGTATGTACATACCGATGCTAGCTGACAAACCGGAAGATTTTTTCATACATCGGTTTATATGTGAATTAATATAATATTGCATTATTTTCTTCATGGGCGCGACCTCCTTACCGTTTTAGCCTGCCGAGGTCTTACTAAAATCGCAGCGAAAAAAAAGTTAAGAGCAGCTTGGCAAAATAAGTATCTGCAGTTCCGCTCCCGAAAATTGTGGATGCTCCGTCCGGAGCGGGACCTAAGAGTGATCGGGTATGTACTCCGTAGATGGTATGGATCGATCGCTTTGAATAGTCTTATTAATAATGTGTTTACCGAGAGTCTAAAAGGAACTATATGGCAGCCTATGCTAGTAAATTATGGGTCAAGCTGAAAAAGATGGGCTTAACCTTTTCTCATTATTATTTTTTCTTCTTCATGTTGTTTCGGCTTGATGTTATAGAATTACTAGCCGCTAGCCGACAGCAAAGTGATCGATCTCAGGTCACCTGGTACGTGCGTTCGGGATCCTATCCATTTAGGACAGGTGTAACTCCAACGATGCGCACATAGAAAAATTGTTGCCTTGCGGAGCTAGAGTCGGAACTTTGGACCTTTTTAAGAAAGCAAAACTTCGGTATGACGTTGTTTTAATGCTACTCGATCATGGACATGCTTGCTTGGGACATCAGGCAGTTTACTCCTTGCTTTATTTACCCAGGCACGGCTCGGGGTAATATAGTAGAACGGCTGTCCTTTTGAATAATTATGCCGTGACGACGGGCTACGCGACAAAATCGGGGCCAATTCTTTCTTTATGATTTCTAGACGATGCGAATCCCCCGGCCTCGGGACCTTACCAACTAGTCTCGGTACTCTTGCGACGGGGGCCTCGGGACCCAGGGACCTTTAGCCACTACTATGCGAAACGCAACTTACCCACAAGCCTCAACTGAGGCTCAGGTGTCTGTGTCCGTCTTGTCACCTGAAACGCTGGCTCTTCACAAAGTTGGTTTCTAAGATACCGCCCTTGGCGAATTTATTGACCCTTTTCGTCGAGAGTAAGGACCTAATGATCTAGCTGTTTAGTTGGTCACAAAGGAAGCTTTATTTGTCTGCCTGGTAGGTATGAGCGGCGCGACTAACTGAAGTAATTAAGGGCGCCCCAACGAAATTTCCGATTTAATGTGTACTATGTAGGCACCAACATTGGTGCGAGGTGTGCTATTCCTTAGATATTCGCCTAAGCACAACCGCTAAGATGGTTCTTCGAAATCGCCCTTAACTGTAAATATTGTGCGATATATTTCCAATACTAGGATATGGTTGAATTTTTCGTCTCGAGTATCAGTAGCCTACCAGTCCATGTGCGATTCCCTGCATCGACAAGAGTGTGCCGAATGACTGGTTCCTCCTCAGAGGATCTGAAGCATGCATGTGGCATAGGCACACGACACAACCCAGTGAGAGATATTTACTGTATGGATCATTATTTCTACGCGTACGGATTGATTCCTACAGACTAGGCCTCAGCATAGTCCGATATCGATGCATGCCACCACACCAAGACCATGCTGATAAAAGTTAGCCATACCGTCAAGGTTGTCTTATGATTAACCGCGGGCATGAGCGACGATGGGAGTTGTATATTCCGCATTGACCACCTGGTACTAATCTTCATATTGCCGACCATGTTTGGCGAGACCGGCTTCTTCCAGGAGATCTCAGGTCAGTACTCAAGGTGACTGGATATATTTTCGCATAATTAACAATCCATATCTCGTCGACCATGGCCGCTATGTGATCCAGGTGGAGCCGGAGCGACTTCACAGCCCCGCCGCGCTGACATGTCCAACGGGCAGCCAGTTATTGGCTTCGAGCTTATCCAGTTAATGTTGTATGTATGTCCAGCACAGAATGGACGAGAAAGCCCCCGATGTATGACAGAAGCATCTTGCAATATAATTAAAATGTCGCCGTTTGAGAGACTACACGTGTAGGGCCGTTCGCCGTCGCTCGCCGCCCTATTCCTAGTCCTGTTCCGGATGAGGATGGGATGATGGGACGATAGAAGCCCAAGCCTAGCCCAGGAAATGCACGCAGGGAAATGCCCTGGATGCTGGATGGCGCGAAGGAAAAAGGGTTGATGCAACTGCTGACTTTGTCCAGTGGTCCATTAAGCTGGAGGATCCAGTCCGATGGGGCCGAGCAGTTGGCTTCGCCTCTCCGTTGTCTCTAAGCCCAGAAAGGAATAGACTGTAGATGCTTCATTGGCAGGGATCTGGCTGAGATCATGGAACGGTGAAAGGCAAGAGGACGATACCACTGGACCCTTCACACCCAGTTGTTGCTCCTCCACCCACTCCTCTTTGAACGATTATTCGCATCACACACGCCCGTGCCAGTGCCGGGTCAGTATCATATTCTACCTGCTCCGTATGGATGTGTGAATCGATACTGTAATATCTAGCCAGAGTACCTACCTTGGTAGGTAGGTACTTAGCGTCAACAAGCGTAGTAGCAAGCGTAGCAATAAGCGTCAACACCTTAACCTAGGTGCTTGGTGCAGCTGGTAAGCAACTAAAGGCTCAGCACCACCACCTTTTTTTCGATCCAGCGTGCCAGAATACCCATCCATCGAGCGCAGTCAGTTTACACAACAGACCCAACCACCGAACATCCAAGACGCCGGACTCATAGTCGAAGTTGCATCGTTCGATATTGCCTTTCTGTACTCGGATTGGTCGCGGTCATTTAATGCATTCATTGTTCGTTGTTCTATGTAGTAGCCTATAACCTTATGAACCTAAACATCCCCTTCAAGCGTCAAGGGTACTGTACCTGGGGACCGTCTTAGGCGCATGGGATAGCTGGTAGGTGCTAGGTACCTGGGTAGGTACTAGGTAATAGGTATTCCAGTGTGTTCAATGCTGCAGCTTTGTATTGTACAGTACCCAGGTAAAGGTACATACCTATACCACCCCATACACCCATACACCAATGCACCACCTATACCAAGATACTTTCATTTTCCCTTTCCTTCTTTCCTTCTTTTCCTTCCCCCACAGCCCACAGCTCGCAGCTTTTGGAAAGGCACTAAGCTCTCTTAGCGCTATTCAGCGACGGTGCTTTATACTGTATACCTACAGGTAAGTACTTTGGCGGAAAAGGGTTCCATTTGGCATTAGCGACCGAACATAGCCAACCTCTCATAGAAGAAACCCCCACCATAAGGAGAGCCCATTAGTAACGTTAGAGGAAGTTACATAGCAGGAAGTCGGCGATGGGTTGTGTATGGGATGTACCTCATGTACAGTCTCCTACTGTATTCCTTCCCCTTGCGGAAAGTGGAACAGTCGTTTAGAGTTAAGCTAGCACGGTGTACAAAGCCCGACCAAAAAAAGCCCACGCCTACCACGCCTACCAAGCCTACCACGCCCACCACGCCCAACTTCAACCATCCATCTCGGGTAGTTATTTAACAACCCTCCGGCCCCCCATTGATTTCTCCATCTTCTATTAGTCTCTCTCAGCATAATACATCAACTTCAAAACTGAGCTTTGCTCTAACCTCAACCACACACTCGCTTTAACCTTACCTCCCTTTAGGAAGTCCTCGTTGGCTCCTGTCATTCGCTTTTTCCTTTTTTTGTGTGTTTGGAGATTTTGGACTCGAAGAGGATCCCTACCATCAAAATCGTGAACCCGACTTGTCCAGCATTGTCCAGCAGTGTCACCAAAACTCAACAAGCCAATAAGCCAAGAAACCCACGCTGCTATAATCGTCTATTGGACCATCGCACGTTGTCTTAAGAGAGTCTGTCCACGTCCGTTGATTAGTACTCCGAGTCTCGAGAGAAGTTATTCAATCGCTTAAAACACCTGGAAGGAAACGACCAGCAAAGAACCTCAAATATCAGGCCCCATCGTCATCGATATCATCGACGTCTAAAAATCAATCTCGTTCAACGGTACCTTTTGTCAAACCCGCCGCCACCGAACTCGACGTCTTGAAATATTCGAGACATATCGCAACATACTTGTCTAGTTTATATGTTGTGATATAGACGCAGCTGTTACCATTACTCTTTAATCAATCCCGCTTCTTAACAAAGGAGGCACCCCCGCTATCCACATCCAAGCTGTTGTCTAGGAACGCCCGGTAACTAGATCCACTCGCAAACCCATTCGCTCGCTTCATCTGGCACGAATATATATCGTGCCTTGCTTCACGTGAGTAGCCTTCCCGACTGGCTTGTCCCGCTGGCAATAGTCCATTGCCAGATACGGATGTGTCGGTTCCAGTGCTAGTGCTAGTCCCGATATACTAACCTATCCGCATTAGTTCTTTATTTCAACTTTATAATTTTACAGCTTTTCCAATGGCTGGCCCAGGTGGTGGTCCTCCCCGACGCAGGTTTGTTTCCTTTAGCAAACTAGATATTTTTAGGGCTCTGTTTGCTGATTCTTGTGTCCAGTCACACCAAGTCCCGCAAGGGCTGTGATAACTGGTATGCTTGGCTTAACGGTATTTACGTCAGAATAGGAACTGATCGATCTGTAGCAAACGTCGACACATTCGCTGTGACGAGAACTTTCCCCAATGGTCTGTAACCACCTCTTACCCGTGATATATGTAGCTTGCTGACTCCCCAGCAGCCGTAATTGCACCAAACATAAGGTCCGATGCCCGTACAACGATGTTCCGGTCCCTGATGAGAGGGCCGCAACTCCCGATAAGCCCGATCTGATGTGGACCCCTGAGATCGAGGCCGCCGTCGAGCAGTGGCAACGAACTGGTGTTTTCCCGTTCCCGAGCCTCAACATCTATCCCGCGCCTGTACCTCAGTACTTCTCGGTTGAGGACCTTCGGTTAATTTTCCACGTTGCTGCTATCTGCAATGAGATGAGTGCCATGGATGCCAATGGGTTCACTCTTTGGACCCGCCAAATCCCGACGTATGTCTTAAGTTTTTGACTAGTTCTTGATCTTGTGTGCTAATTTACATGCAGCATTCTCAAAATTGGTGCTACTCATGGATACGTCATGCATGCCTTACTCGCCTTCTCGGCTGAGCACATCGCTTTCTTGACCAACTGCCCACACGTGGGCAGCATGGCTTACGAGCATCGCGGTATTGCGCTCAAAGGCTTGCAGGAAGCCATAGGGTCATTCTCCCGTGAAAATTCGGATGCCGTTCTGGCTGCCTCGCTTGTGCTCTCGTGGCAGGCGACAGATTGGTAAGCAATAAATGCACGCACCCGTGAGACCATAGCTTACCAGATGAAATAATAGGCGAAGCTGGACCCAATTGATGCAAGGAACCTCATCCGTAAGTGCAATTTGATGCCTATTAAAAAAACTATACTAACGCAAATTCGTAATAGGTGATTGACGCTATGGAACCTTGGAAGCATGAATCCCAATTTGGAGAGTTCATTGCCGAAAGCAGCACGTTCCCTACTGCTCCTCCGTCCCCCACGCCGGATCACAAGCCTCACCAACCGCGCAAGGAGGATCTCGATGCGTTCCAGCGCACCATTAACCAGATCACCAAGGTTGAAGCTCACCTCAAGCAGAACAAAGAAGATCCCCAATTGGCCACGCAGCTAGTCTGCTTCCTCAAGGGTGCTCGCAAGGTTAGCCCAATCCAGTCGATTGAAGATCAGTTTGATCGACTCCGGCCACTCCGCACCTGGCTTTTCTGGCTTCCTGTGATGTGCTTCAAGCAAAACGGCACTTCTCCAAGTGCTCTAGTTGTTGTCGCGCACTATTACACAGCTGCTATCATGATGGAACGCCTCTTCCCTGAAATCGGAGCTGCCTATTTCGGTAGTCTTGCAATTGGCCCCGTGGAAGAGATTGCTCGACGCCTGCTCTCAATCAACGTTTCTGGAAGCCTTGACGGGGACTCGCAAACGCCTCTCACTCTCATGGAGTTCCCCATCGACACCGTCAATGAGTTCCGATCTAGAATGGGCTGGGTCCAACCAGTTCGCACGCCATCCTTCCCTCAGTTCGACCCGCCCAACTTTTATATGGGCGAGGGTATGGCGCAAGGCACCCCACCCCCCACGAGCTCATACATGCCGTACGAGGACAATCCGGCGTTCAGCTGGAGCACCGAAGATCTCTCCGTGATACCAGAGCAGGAGTCTGGGGTTAGTCCCTTGGCCATTTCCTCTCCATACTCTAGCCAGCAGTATCTCAACATCCCGTCTCCATCGTACGGAGGCTACAGCCCGGTATCTTCGACCTTTGGAGAAGGCTCCATCACGTATAGCGATCACGAGGAATTTGGCTCGTGGGACTCTAGCATGACGGCTTATCCGCCTCTTGGCTCTGGGCCCAACAACTTTGGTGTCGGGTTCGTCTCTCCAATCCAGACCGTGTGGATCTAAGCTGTCAGGCATCCCACAACGGCTCTCCGTTCTGACGTGGAAGAGGACAAAAGTGATTAACCTTGCCGCTCAGGAACACCAATGCATCTTCGTCCTCCAATTACTTTACGCTTGAACTTCCCACACAACGGATGGATTCCACCGCTTTACCATCTCCGGCCTTTCGCCATGCTCCCTCGCCGTTCCTCAACCCCGAACAATGGCACGGCCCTCCCATGGAATCAACCACTCCCCTTTCTCTATCGGCACCGTCACCCACCTTTTTGTCGTCACAGATGTTCCCGCACCACCATCGGCAACATTCTTCCGTTTCTTCGGCTCCTTTTCCAATCAAGAGAGAGCAAGAATGATGACTCACCCTCACGACCCAGAAGCCCGACTCTTCCCGAAACAAATTTAATACTCCTTTTTCGACTTTTACCACAGACGCAATTGTATACCACGCTCCTTTGACAGGATTCAAAGAAACCAACATGTCCAGTATCGACACAATGATGCCCCACAGTCCTTTTTGTTGCACGAAACGCATAATACGTATTGCATAATGATCAAACTTACGACGCTCCTTACGACATTTATCGAAGATACCCAAATAGACACTCCTTTTCTCAGGATATCGAATTATATAGACCGACCACCTCACGCTCCTTTTACGATTTACGACGATATCTACATTTGGTATAGAATCTCAGCCGCTCCTTCCGGAATTGCATTGTTTTGAGTTAGGATACCCCTATTACCCTCTACCAAATTGCATAGCGACTGTTTACAACTCTTGATCCGGGAACAAAAATTTGACGACCTTGCGGGCGGTCTGTCACATGCATTGGGACGGCGTTACTTGATTTATTTGATTTTGATTTGCAGCTGGGGGATATGTTTTTGGAATAGAAAAGATCCTGATGAGGACAGTTGTGTATGCTAGGATCTGGGAGCGGTATGGTAGCAACAGAGAGTCGCCTTGGGGCGACTGCTTAGGAAATGCTTAGGAAATGCTAGGAGTTATTGGAGTCGCTTTTATTTGGATTTGGATCGAAGCGCAAAAGCAGTTTCAGATACGGAGACAGGGAATGAAGGCTTTCAGCAGGAGCATATGGTTATCGCTTGTTGCTCCATTGCTCGGAGGGCATGAGGGTTAATACTTGCAGCAGTTGACTGGCCGTTTTACTCGGTTCAGATGCTTGCGGACGGCGACGAAGCTGGTCTCGCCAACTCGCGGATAACTAATCTTAATTATAATACAATGAATCGCTGTTCTCCTACGAATATTCTTCATTTTTGCCTCTGATTGTTGTGTATATTTCCTGTATATCACTTGGTCCTGACGTCTATTGTGATATCTGTACTAACAAGAAGAGTGATTTGGACAAAAGAAGCAAAATACATCCCACTAGCCGAGCTGTGTCCTCGGTTAGGTGCGCCATCGAGGGGTTTAACCTTTCCCCTTAACTCGCTACACAATCAGCTAATAGGACCCTAGAAATGTAACCTCGTCATATGAACCGGGACGAGCCGTCTTATGTTTTAGATGATCAGCCTCGGACCTCTCCTTGCTTACTCTGGCGAGGAACATGCTCGTAGTATTTTTTCCGAACGGTCGATTATCTACCTTGGTTAGGTAGGTAGGTACCTAAGCAGCTAAGGTATTATACATATTACTTGCTAGCCGCATACATGTGTATCCTCCGCCGCAGAATACATAGGTAGCTGACTGGCGGCCGAAGAAGGGGGTCCAGCCAGCCTTCCCTGAACTCGCCAAAATATCCCTAAAGAGGGCGGACCATCCTATACGTCCGCCTTAGCGACCGCCGCCGCTTTTCTAGTCACGAGGCCAATTAGGAAATCGCATGTACGCTACCGTTCCTAGCCACGAGCTTTTTTTTCTTTCGACTGCCGATTTTTCGCCATTAGCTTATATGGATACCTAGGTACCTATATAGGTAGGTATCTACCTAGGTATGTATTTTGTCTATTAGTTACTGCGGATTCCTAGAAAAAAAAAGCTAATCGGACGGTTCCTGACTAGGCTGGACGCCGGCACGACGGTAGGGCTGCTTGGAACCGAGCGTCCAATGGGACGCCGGGGCCGGGGTCAGCCGCGGTATACGAGCTTTTGCTACGAGGCTATCTATTCTTAGACTTATGTCGTCCTACCCGTCCTCCTTTGCACTGCCGCCGGCGTACATTCAATAAAATACAATACAATACATAAGTTGTCTGTGCTATAGGTCGCCGTCGCCGCCGTTTCACATCACGAGGTTTGGCGGACGGAATATCGTTTTGGGGGTATAGGGTCCAAGCTATGGTGATGGTGAGGCAGCCCTATATCAGATGGGACGTTACACTTGGACTTGGACTTGGCTCGAGCAGGTTTGTCGAGTAGGTTTGGCCACGCGGGTGGTTTATAACGTGCTACAGGCAGATATCGGGTGCTGTTTTTAGCGTTGGGTTGTCCTAGGTGAAAGCCGCCCCCCCGAGTTTGTGATAACTATCGTATGTTGTGCCGCTGTTGTAAGATGACCCGAGGTCACAGGGGCGGCGGAAAGGGGCGATGTGTGAGTGAGGAGTTAACGGCCGTGTTCGGGGTCTGGCTCCCCGGAAAACATCTACGGTTTGTTGCCGTTGCGGAACGCCACGAACCGGATATGTCACGTTGCGAGATCGCCCTCCGTTGAGATCACTGACGTAAGTACGTTTCTTCAGATCGGTAGTGTTGCCGCTCTTACTTTGTTCAAATGTTGGGATGACAATATAAACCGTGTGCAGATACTGTGGGTGATGTAGAGGTACCAGATGCATGACCTAGGCGTCTAAAGAACACTGCAGTCTGCAGGAGGTATTGGCTTTATGTCGAATATTGGTTATAATTCTCATTGGCTAACAGCCTGTGCCTCACCTAGGCACTATGCTATGCCCTGTGGCATATCTAAGCCCCTGAGGCAAGGGGGGCAAGGCTTAACTTGGGCAGCTGCGTGGGCTGAAGCAGAGCATGTACAGTACCTCCAGAGCTACATGTACAGTCAAGACTTTCTCGATCTCCGGCGCTTTTCCTCCGAACCGCATGGGCTTTCGGTTCCAGAATTCTGCAAGAGTACCCAAAGTCGACCGGAAGTATATCCTCCAACGCCTTTGTCCACGGACACTGTGAACAATCATCGACCGCGGGGCTTCACACTAGCCCACTTGAATAGGCTACCTAGTACCCATGCAGTAGCTGAGTAGTACTATGTAGCGTCTTTCATGAGGCCTTTTCTAACACCTGTTGTATCATATCACTTCAGAATAGCTTCATAACGATCTACAAGATCACTGTCGTTCGATGGCTAGTGCCCAAGTCACACGCCTCTAGGAGCAGTCTAGCTCAGGGGTTTTCTTTGGCTATGACATCGTCAGTACTCACTTTTCTCCCCTGTCCCTTGATCCGAGATAGATAGATTCGATCTTGGGTTTTCCCTAAGACCCAACTTCTCTACGCTAGCAAGTCTCTAGCGTAGCTGATCTACTACATCCTATAACCCCTTACTAGATGTGTAGATATGTCCGTCTTATGAATTTTCATAACACGCCGGAATACTATAATAGGTAGGAGAAAATAGCATGCGGGACCTAAAGATCGTCTATATTAGTGAGTAGATCTGATAGCATGGAATGATGTCTACGCGAGCATGTACTGAATGATTTACTCGCTAGCTAGGTCCCTACAACTACATAGAAGTCTATCTAGTTCCACACAGTGGTCCCCAGTTACGTTGAAGACGTGAGTGATGGCGCACCTAACTTGCAGATGAGAAGTGCATATGTGGATGAGTTAGTCCGACTTTGCCATGACCTACGAAATCCCTTAGGAATCTGATTACTTACTGTAATAACTATAATATATAGGGGGTACCCGACAGCCGAGATCTGAGATCGAATATATTCACCTCGATTTTTATTTTATTTTATTTCTTTCCCCATTTCACCGCTCATCCTGCACGACAAACACCAAAACTCCGACCATCTGTACTACCACTCACTTACTTGACGCTTGTTACTCGCTCATCCAACCCCAGCCTCCGACGATCTTTGGTGGTGACCAGAATCTCGTATTCGCTAGCTCCATCACGCCAATAGCCCCTGTCAATCCAAACGCAGGCTCCGCTCCGAGGGGTCCCCCCTAAACCCCAATAGCGAATTTTCCGCATCCATTGGTAGGAGAAAAGCCTTGCCGTTACTGCGGTTGCCGGGAGAAATCGAAGTATAACCCGGGGGAACTAGGGGTGCGGCTGGACGAAGGATGAGGGTTACCACTGGTGGTCCCTACGCACATTCTCGGAATGGGAGCTAGTATCTCATGCTACTATATAATATAATGTGGAAGCCTATTGCTTAGTAACTATCTAACAACTGCCTAGCTCTAAGGGCCATAGCTAATAAGAAGACACATACCCGGAGGAATATTCCGTTCTTGGCACTTTCACTTCACCTACTCCTAAGGGCCTAGGGGGGAAGACTATCGTTGATAACCTCAAGACGACTTATCTGCAGATTTCAGGATTCGCTGTAGGTTGTTCTTGGTGCCGCGGAGTCACCTGTTCGTTCTCGAAGGTTTCGAAGCATTCGACCGAGACTTGATACGTCAAGAGCATCAAAAAGTTGTACCCCCCATCTTGACCCCCTGCCGGACCAAACTATGGGAATTGATACTGCAAAAGTGGGAATAGCATTCTCTATGGAAGGATCACCAGTTGGGCACTGTGACCAAATGCGAGAGTTGCAGAACTAATGCTCACACATACATACACCCTTTCATGTATGTACCTACACTCTGTGTTATCTCTACCACCCCCTGTACATATATGCCATGTACGTATGTACTAACCAACATTCGCGAATCGTTCTAGAACCGTTCTCTGCATCTGATAACATGGCACGTCTTTGCCGCTGCCCATGTCCTTATACTAGCCCGTGAAACCAACAGGGAAGCACGACGAACAATGGCATTCTCACTATACCAGATATGCCCTCTGCCGCCTATCGTTGCACTACATCTGCAGTCAAAAGAACCCCTACGCCCTTATGCAGACCCATATAGTCCTCAAGCTTCACACAGCTCGGTGACTTGACAGCAAACACCATAACAGTCTTTCTACGCATCTAACCATATCTCTGCTAACCCATGTCCAAGGCAAAGCACCACGATCGCTAAAACACGGGTGACAATAGGTAGAATAGGAAGCTCCGAAGCAATAACGCCCACCGACCAAACTACCTAACCGACAACTCTTCTTCTACCTAGGGAACCCCGACTCTCGCCAAAACGCATAATCTACCGACAATATAGCATGATACGACCGCCCTCGAACCATACCCGAAACGAACAGCACACTGGAGGATCGCTAATCAGACCTTCTACCGACGACATCTTATATTAAGATTAACTTCACGTCCGTGCGATAACCCGTCTAGGCAATATTTTAGGCAGACATTATCCTATTGAAGTCTTGATGTCATAGCGTAGATCAACAGCCGCGCGAATAGGGAGCTGGTAATATACCATGGGTCCGCGTCTAGATTCAATGACTTCCTCTACCCCCACGAGAGATTGGGACGAGTTAACTCTATTGCTGTATCAGTTGTATCCTGATAATTCCACCAATACATATCGTTGTGTTCGACGTGTAGAGGTAAGCGTGTCTTGGACCATGAGCATCGTCCTAAAGTCTGATATAATCTGGTTGCTGGGGTTGATGTTGGTATCGATCTTAGGAACCCCTATACTAGCTCCTAGGCGGACGAGCGACTTTGCAGCAGGTCCTTTCTGTGTTATTGACTGTGAATTGCATATTGCAAAGCATGGTTAGGTAAGCTGTAATATCAAGATACTACCTACCTTTGAGTGCTAGATGATCTTAAGACGACGATTTTAGACTATCAGAAAAAGTGTTTGACCGGTCGACTGGAGTTAAAGCAACCTTTATTTTTGAACAATCTAGCGTCTGAGCATAGAATATACCACCCCGTAAAGATATAGGCCTCGCAACAAGTTGAAGAAACCACCATATGTTGAACGGCTACTATGGAGTCAATGTAGGCCATCACCTCCATTGCTTCCTCCAAGTATGAAGATAAAGAGTCATTATAGAACCTCCCACTACTCTGCACCGTTCTTTCTCATCTGCGGTATAACATCGAACACTAACATCAAACCCCCTATCGCAGTACCGTAGACACATAAAAGCCATCACAAAACGCAAATATCAACACCAAACCCATAGGCAAAAATTCGTACATCATTACCGCGCTACACAAACCTATATACGGGGGTAAATCCTACTCAGCACGTATCTCACAAACATACCTACCTACACACTCATCGCCAGTCATGAACCATACCATCCTACACCTATAATACAGACCCCCTCCTCCTCCTAACCCTAATAGTCGCCTTCATCGGCGGAATCCTATTCATACCGAACCAGAAGTTCTCGGGTCGCTCACGCTGGATCTGGAAGTCGTAATTGAGAATCAAATACGCGAGCAGCAACTTCAACTCGCTAGCGGCGAAGAACCTGCCGGGGCAGGCGTGGCGACCGTGGCCGAAGGCGCAGTACTCCGGGCTCGTGGTGGCGAAGGCGAGTCTTGCCCTCTGGACGTACGACGACGGTTCCTTCTCGCTTTTGTCCGTGCCTTGGTCAACCGCGCGTTTGTCCGCGAACCGGAACGGCTTGAACTCCCGGGGTTCCGGGTACACGGCCGGGTCGTGGAAGACAGGGTATGAGGGCGCGCACACGACTGTGCCGTAGGGGATGTGCACGCCGTCAGGGGTGTCGATGCCGCCCTTTCGGACGACGACGCGGTTCGTGGCTAGTGACACAAACGAGTTAAGGCGCTGGGACTCTCGTAGCACGCTATCTAGCTTCGGCATGGCCGCTAGAGCGCGCTTGTTCCACTCGCCGCCGTATTCCGCAAGCACGGTCGTGATCTCGGTGCGGAGTTCGTCGAAGTACTCTGCCTTGGAGGCAGCGAGGTCCAGGAGGGCGTGAGTGATGGCAAAACTCGATGTATGAGTGGACGCAAAATTGAGTAAAAGGATGCGACCCGATAGTGTGTCCACCTTCGCCATATACGGATCACCGGACGTCTTGGCCTGGTTGACAGACCATTGCAGGAAATCGTTAGGTTCCTTGTCAGCGGCCTTGGTCTCCGGATCGGATCGCCGCGCGTCATAATCGCGCAGCCGTCGTTCAACCTCCGGTCTGAGGATGGAGTAGAACTTGTTTGTGTGGAGGCGGTTTGGTAGAGTCATGAACAGGGCCGCGAGTGGGCGCAGTGGCTTCCACGTGAATCGCAGCGCAGTCGAGCTCATCGGCACATCTTGTGCGTACGCGAGCCCGGCATCCAAAAGATCTTGGTTACGACATAACGGCAAGCCCACAAAGACACGGTTCGTAACCTGTCCGATGATGCGCCGCATAACATCATAGACGCAAAGCTCGCTCCAGTTCTCGGTATCGCTGCCCCAAAAGTGATCAACGCTGAACTGGGTCTCATCCAGCAACGTCGGAACCAAGTTACCAGTCTCGCGGGTTAAGATGGTGGATATCAACTTTTGGTGGATGGGGTTGTGGATAAGACGCGGGTCCATGACAGTCAAATCGAGCTGTAGCGAGTCGAGAACTTGCTCATGTAGATTAAGTTCGGTGTCGGGCTGATCGACAAGCCATTGGAGCTGGCTGGCCGGCAGTTGTACGAAGTTCTGTGCGCCGGCGATAGGAAATATGACAGTTTGGTCCCGGTACAGATCGTAGGCGACTTCAGTAGCGGTCTTCATGTCCTTGGTATTACGCCACTTGGCCCGTATGAGCGGGAACCACTCCCCAGGTCTTGCGCCGACAATAGGGACATTGGGGAGTCCGGAGGGCCGAAAAAGCTGATATAGAACATAGCCAATAAGAAATACGACCGGCGCCAACAAGGCCGGACGGGTCAGTGCATCTTCGAGGAACAAAGCCATGTCATCCGGGGGAGCGCCTAGATTGACAAGTGCCGAAGGAGCAAGAAACTAAGAGAAAGTAGCCCTTACAAGAGAGATTATACATCCGAGAGTTTATAAACGACGATCGAGTCATTGGAGTACCATAGAGGAATCTCGGTTATTAACCTACCACTCTACCTACATAGTACACACAAACACTACCTACCTTGCATCGGAACAGTTAGAATCCGGCGAGAATGGGTAGGTCGAGACTGGGTGAAGTGTTGATTATCGCCTGGTAATTGGGAAATAAGAGATTATCGGTAACGAATAGGAAGGTCAATTCTGGGGTTCTAGTAGGACAGTTGTAACGGTTTGTCTCATTTATCTTTAGCGGTTCCTCGCTTAGCCGTTTTACCTTCATGTGCCCCAGTTAACTTTGAAGCTCTAGTTGATATTAAAATGGGTCCAGAAGGGGGATTCGGAAGGGACAGTGGAGGAAATAAGGAAGTGTTGACGACATACTTCACTGCCGGTGGATTAATGTCCAATCAGATAAGATATTGAATGTAATCCTCTATAGAATGTAGGTATCTAGGTATCTACCTCGGCACTTAAGCCTCGGTTCCTAAGCGAGAAATATAATACTTAACGTCTCCTTCCCCTCTCTTAGTGGTATGTACTCAGTATAGTGACATTGATTTATGAAGGATGGATAACTTAGGATACATCGACACATCGACGCATCGACATAAGCGATATTCTCTTCCGCATGTCGCCATGATATAGCTAGACAGACTACATAACAAGAGCGTTGCGATCCAGTGGTCTTAGGGTAGAGTGAATTACATCGATAGTGCTTGATTATAACATCGACACAAATAACCTTCATATCTGTTTAGTCTAGGTACTTAAAAGCCACAATAGTCTTGCTTTTTAGAAAGGCGTTTTCTCATATTTATCGTAAAATCTACCCCTCTCTTGAGAAATGAGTAGTTGTTCATAGAAGAAGTAATCGACCCCAAGTAGATTCCCACCTCATTATAAAAGTATAGGTACAGTATAAGCCGAATGTCTTTCGTCTTTCGTATAACTCAATCTTTTGCTCATGCATTTCCCCTTTTACCCACCTAAGCCCCGAATGCGATATTTCCGTCCTTTTATACACGATCCCCATGCGAATCTATTAACATCGATATGGTATAACAAGCATTGATGTATAAATGCAATCGACGGCCGCTGAAAAACAACAAAACTCCCAGCTTGCAAAAATCCCGTGACCTGATTACCCGTGTATCGCATATCCGTATGTCCTCGTATATGCCTAGAAAATCTCGTAACAGCCTGTAACTCGTAACCGACCAACGCCATTCGTCTTGCGGTCCCCTCGACATGCATGTCATGACTCGAACAAACTCCGGAGCGGCAGCGGTAGCGGATACCTCACCCGGCACTCCACCCGTCCGCGTTAACTCCGCGGACCATAATTAGTCCAGGAACCTCCGTCACGCCAACTTAAACTTTCATCCTATCTTCATCTCATCTTTATCCAACCCAAACTTCCTACCTCAACTCTCCCCCAACAACGCCTTCACGCGATCCAACCTCCCCATCGCACCCTCCAACCTCTCCAACCGATCCCTCTTCTCCACATCCCTCCTCTCCAACACACTAACCCTCTCCTCAAGCTTCGCCCTAGCCCTCCGTTCCGTCGCCACCATCTCATTAGCCTGCTCGAACAGCGTCGCGCTCAGCTCCTCCACCTCCTTACTCGTATCATTCAGCCGTCCCTCCGCCCTCGCCCGCAACTCCTTCTCGCGCGACAGCTCCTCCAATAAATCCCTATCGACACTAACACTCGTACCCACACTCACGCTCGCGTGGTGGCCGTTCGTCGGGAGCGGTGGTAAGTGCGGCGACGAGAGCGAACCCCGCCCGTTCGCCGCGCGAGCGGCTAGGTTCGGCGCGGACTTGCGCGGTGTTAGGAGCTGGGATATGCGCGCCGCGGCGCCGGTGGGCAGGAAGGAGGAGCGCGGGGACGAGGTCGCGACGCTGGAGGGCGGGGGCGAGGCTTGTGTTGTTGCGGCGGAGGTCATGGACGCGGCTCGCAGCCGCGACAGCTCGTCTTCGTAGTCGGCCCAGCGGTCGACTGCCGCGGTGGCTTTCTGGTTCAAAAGTCGGACCTGCGCCTGCAGGTCTTCGATCTGTTTCTGCGCTTCGAGGAGTGCGGTCTGCGCGTCGGTGTTGGTCGGGGATGGGAGCGAGAGCCCGCAGTTCGGGCAGCAGGAGGTTGTGGTTGTGGTTGTCGTCGTGGCCATCGTGGATAATTGTGTGGATGTTATGGGTGGAAAGGTCATGGTCATCGTTGCCGACATGGTTTTTGCTTGTGCGTGGTGCGTATATACCTAAGGCACCAGGTAGGTATTTTAGCCGGGTGTGACGGACAGCTGGCTTTGATTGCTGGTCGGCGAAAAACTGTGTGTTTGCTCCGAATTGCGGCCAGATGTAATGAATGGATTTCGCCTAGTTGGAATTTCGGTAGTTTTGATTAAATGGCTAATAAAGGTGAAACTGAGCTCTTGAAGTTTATCACGAATAGAAAATAATAACCTCGAAAATAGTTAATAAGGTGGTTGGAATCTTATTCTCATTCTTGCAAGTTTGTATTTTCACTAAATTTGTTTGCGTACAAGTATGGACGGGCAGGAACGGGTACGGGTATGTACAATTACGTCCCATCGCCGGGACCTGCCTATGAAATACATAAATATACCAGGTACAAGGCAACAAATAATTGGTGGCCAGCCAATTAGATGTCAAGCTATTTGTGGTGGCAGGACCGGGGTTGTTTGACCGGGCGATGAATTCAGTATGTGACTGCGCCTCGTTTTATTCGTCTTGTATCTTACGCATGTAATTTTGTAGGTGGGTACCTCTGTCTTTCCATGCATAATATCTTTTGCTTTTAGCTCTTTCCTATCTCGACTTCGATGGCATTAAACACTTTATGTAATTTCCTCATAGTCAATATTCTTAGTTTTAAATGTCTCATATTTTTCTTCTCTTCGCATCAAAGTCCTTGAAAGTCGGCAAGTGAACCGAGAACCGAGCCTTGGAGTCTCTCAGCTTTACATCAGTGGCGCAGGATATGACGACTCAAGAATCGCATACAAGGTATCGTGGCGTTGCGAAATGCGAAGGATTAACTGCCGATGCGAAAGAGTTTCGAACCATGGAGAATCCTAGATGCTGGGGTTTAATATGTGGCCCTTGTTAAGCATCGAAACACCGCTAATCTTGCCTGATCTTGTCAGTCGATGTCCATGACCAGATCGTCCAAGTGCTTATGAATTTATTCACAATTAAAAGCACTAAATTTCCCGTCACGAATATTCGATGTTGTAAGACTGAAATCATTTTTCGTATTCGTATGTAGCTTGTGCTACAGGTAAGATGCATCTGGTAAATGCTCCCGAGAGATTCTCTCGTAATCTCCGCTGTAGACAGCTAAGCCGTCACGATGATTTTAATGTGGACAAGTCAACTGTTTTCTTGTCCAACGGGACTGCATCATATTCCTCCGAGGTGACTGCTATACTGCTCTGATAACTCAAAGATTTTTCATAAGCCACAAAGCCATGAGGATATTCATTTTCATACCTCACTTGCATAGTGCAAGCCCACCCAGAATGCGCCCGATGTTGACTCCACCAGTATTGTGCATGTTCCAGTGTTGAATGCAACTTTGTCGAGAAGTTTCGGGTAAAGTAGTAAAACACTTCGGTCATAAACCCTTTGTCGGCGGACAATGCCGATTTTGTATAAGGCCAGACTACTCAGATAGACCAGAGTTCAGGTCCCAGAGAATGTAGACTGTGAAGGTTCGAAGTCTTCGAGAAAACTAATCATCTTCGTTCATGTCCACGAACCAAGATAGCTGGGCAGTTCAGAACGGTTTAGCGACTTTTCGAGGCTCGCCGAGACCAGTCTCCGGGTCCTTGTACTCCTTCCAGCTGACGGGATACATAGTATTTCCCGCCTCGCTCGTAGCCATAATGACGCCGAGTTCGTTGCTCGCAGTCGAGAGGTAATAATTAGCCTGATCACCTAGAGAGATCTAACCCACACAGAGCATACGTTAGCCAGCGAATTCGCAGCAACGACCAGAAATTAAGTCATGTAATTACTCACCACTTGTGCTCTCACAATATCGCCCGGCCGAAAGCTCTCGTATATCTTCACACGATCCTTCTCCGTAGCCCGGACGTCCTGAACGCGAATCATGCCCGCCCACTCCGCCTCCAGCACCGTGTCCCCGACGACCAATATCGCGACATTTGCGTGTCGTGGCGTGATGCGCGTTACGCGGCACAGCACCGCATTGCCAACCTCCGGGAGCACCTCGCGTTTCTCCGCTACACCGGACCGAGAGACTGAGATCGTTGCTTTGCTATTTGCACCACTGCTGCTCTTGCTGCCACTGCCATTATTGCCGGTGCCATCTTCGTTTCGTCCCTGAGCTAAGGCTGCGATCCGCGTTAACCGTTTCTGAGGTCCGGAAGTCTGTTGTTGCTGTGTCTGTGCCTGCACCTGAGCACCGACAACGCTCACAGTGCCTAGGACGGAGGCGTACAAGTTCGAGTCGTAGATATGCGTGCCCGCGCCCGCGACGTACTTATCCGCCGGGCCAAGCAGCTGGCCGGGGATTGCGAGGGCCTGTGCCATAACCTGGGTCGACTCGTTGACCGGTAAATGAGATATGTAAGCTCTAATTCGAAAGGTTTCGATTCGCGTTCCGCGCGTTTGCGGATGGGCAGTTAAGTAGATTGGAAAAGAACTTTTTTTCGGTTGATGATGTAACAATTGGCGGCACAGCGGCCAGCGTTTGCTCCGACATGCAAGAATGGGCTGAGCTAGCGAGCTTTTAGCTGTCGGTACTTGGGTACTTTGCACATGTGGTGCGATCCGGCTCTCTGGTTAGCCGGGTCCACTTTCCGCAAGGGGTAAGCATCTTCGAAGCTGGACCCCTATTGACACGGTACGTACCCTGAAGCTTTAAAGCTGGAGAGGAAAAAAAAGTTTCGATTTTAATATTATTGACAATTTCGCTTCAATCGCAGGAAGCTAAACCATCACGCTTCCCGCCCTTTAAAAGGTATGTAAGGTAGCGAATCTCCAAATTCCCTTCCCCCAGAGCTGTTACAATCTTGTTTTATCTTCGTCACCCGCTCATTTGTCCGCCAGCTCGGAATTCCGTCCTCCGTGTAACCATGGCACCCAATACTACCGCTTCCACGACAGGCGGTCTCACTAAGCTGCTCACCTTCATCGGCGTGCTGATTGGCGTCCTCTACCCGATTGTCTACGTGCTCGAGCGCAACCTCGAGAACTTCTACATCTTCGGCATCGAGGAGCTACGCGATGTTTCCCAGCGCGGCATCGAGGCCGGCGGTAACGACACCGCTAAGATCGTCGAGTTCATCGTCACCGAGCTGAAGCAGAACCACCCGACCCACGTCAACCCCCAGTGGAACGTGCGCGAGGAGTGGTTCTTTAACAATGCTGGCGGTGCCATGGGCGGCATGTACATCATCCATGCCAGTAAGTTATTCCCCCTTACATTCACGATTCCTAGTATCCCTTCGATCCGGAGAATCACACCGACTAACCCGTCTCGCCAGGCATCACCGAGTACCTAATCATCTTCGGCTCAGCGGTCGGCACCGAAGGCCACACGGGACGACACACTGCAGACGACTACTTCTACATCCTAACCGGCGAGGAGCACGCCTTCGTCGCCGGCGAATTCACGCCCGAGATCTACCCCCCAGGCAGCATGCACCACCTAGAACGAGGCATCGTGAAGCAATACCGGATGCCCCAGGGCTGCTTCGCGTTAGAATACGCCCGAGGCTGGATCCCGCCCATGCTGTTCTTCGGCTTCGCCGACGGCATCTTCAGCACGCTCGACTTCCCGACCCTCTACCGCACCGTTGCCGTCACCGGCAGGGAGATGATCGGTAACCTCCTGACTGGAAAAATCTAGACGGACGGGGCGTTATCTTTTGCATTTGGCACTCAATGTCGGATAACCGTGTGCTATATCGGAGCTAGAGCTTATACAGGCGGTTTTGTCGAATGGTGCTAGATCTACAAAATCTGCTATTTAGAAATCCTTAGAGCTAGAAGGCGATATGCCACACTATATATCGCATTCTATAGTAATGATAATGTGGCTCTGCAACTAATAAACGACAAGCATGAAACGCCTACTTCGTATTTTATACTTTTATCTTGAATAGGTAGGTAGATCGTGCATGTAGTAATTTGAATGACCTTAGGGAAAGGAGACATTTCTATTAACCTGGGTATTGCCTGGGTATCGCCTGAGTATCCTCTAATTCTAATGCTCCCAAAATGTAAAGCCATTTTCCAAATGCAGCACCTCGAAAATGCCAAATGCCTATGCGATTCCAACGTAATGTTTTCTCCACGGATCTCTCCCTTCTACTCTAGTTATTCCGGATTCTAGATCTGATATATCTTCCAGAAGTCGCCAATCGTAAACACCCACCCACCCGCGTTCTCCGTTCTTCTTCTTCAAGCCGGCTGCTTCTATCTTCCCATAGAATGCTTTTGTAGCATCCTGGCGCCTCGACTCGACAAGGCAGATCTTTCTTACCCGTACTTTCCTCATCTGTTGTGATGAGGCATCCCACTTGGACGCCGAACTTTTAGGCATAGCTAGCTGGTTCCATGACTGGGGGTCTGTTATAAAATCGTGGACGCCATGTTCCCCCAGTAGATTTTCTGTGACCCACGGGTATTTAGCAATGCACGGTGACAATAGAATGGAAAAATTCTCGAATGCGCATTTCTTTCCCGCTAATGAACAACCCTTGGAAGCCATATGTTGTTTCGACCCATCTTCCTCTACGGAACTCGGCGATGGACGGGTAACATGAGGTGTCATATGAGAAGGAGTAGCCCTGTCATGGACATTATCAGTTGGTGATGACGCAATCTCAAACGCTGATGAGTTTGGCATTGGTTCTTGGGCTTGTTGAGATTGTGAATTATCATCAATCTGGCCAAGTGGTTGCCTTGTCCGTACTGGACTAGGTGGTAGGCTAGTAGACATGGCTGTTGGATTTGATGGTATAGAAGTTGGATGGGAAAGTTTTCGTAACTTTTGAACTGCCCTTACCGTATCAGGAGCTGGTCGTTTCTGACGTTCTGGCTTGGTTGCGTAGTTTTCACCAATTGGTAACTTTGGAGGCTTTGGTGAGTCTTGGGCCAGGACTGCCGTGCCAGGACAAGACATAATAGACTGTTCTCGAAGATGCGTTTTGTTGGCGACTCCTGCTGATGGGCTGTGTCGGGCCACTTCCTCCAGATGGTTGTTATTGGGGGATGTCCCTTCGGACGAGGTGCTTTGTTGGGTTGTAGCATCGACGGCTACACCACGTGGGTCCGCCCTCTCCAGCGCTGCTATCCATTCGCGCATCTCTTGACTATCTTCAACTTCTGGCATTGTAGTGGCATTCGATGCAATCTCTTGAAGTTCAGAAAAAGAGATCGTGTCCAAATAGGATCTATCGTGGTGGATTTTGGAGACTGCTGGAAATCTCATACTCCAAAAGTTTGTATTTGGCTCTTTATCGAATGAAAAGCAGCGCATGTCAAACACCAACGGATCTGAGAAAACATCCGTCGGCCGCTTGTCTATTTCGCCACCCCTAAATTCCAGGACTATGGCTTCGTTTTGGCTGAAAGGAACCGGAGAAGGAAAACATTGGTGTATGACAGTCGATAGAAGAGCTTCAGAAACTTCAACTATGTTAGTGACAACAAATTGAGGCTTCTCTATCCTTGCCCGTGCCTTTTCCTTGTTTTCTAGACATCCAATGAAAAAATGAGTCCAGTTAACATTGGATTTCCTATACTCTCTTGCCTTAGCCGCGTCATAAGAAGCGCCAACGACGGCAAAGTCTCCTACATCGCCCCAGCCCTGAACGTATTCCTTTTTCAGCTTGATGTTGCAGGTATATGGCTTTGGATTTATTCTGAAGTCGAAGTAGGATTCATCCGGTTTCAAAACAAGACCCTCATTGCGAGAAACAATACATTTTGCGAAGGCCTCGCGCAGCTTTGATGCAGCAGACGGCTGAGAGAAAGATATGACCTCACGCTGCACCAATTCAACACAACCTTTCCGGCAAGTTATGAGCTCACCCAAACGCTTGAAACGTTCGGATTGTCGAACACCCAGTAATGACTTATCATCGATCATTAATAAGTCATAATATACAATCATTAGGTGCTCATAATCGTGTGGCCTGCTATGAATTTAGTTGGTTTCCTTACATAGGTAGATAAGGGGCTGTGCCATACTGCGAGTCGAAATTAGTTCCTAGGAAAGAACCGGAACGCGAAACATGCTTGCGAATTTTGTGGAATGGTAAGATTTTATTCTCCTATTTGGCTAGTCAGAACACGCATATTCTCGAAAATCACAAGATAGAAGTAATACCTTATTACTGTACACTACCAACTCCCCCTCGAGAATACATCCAGCTGTGAGCGGACAGTCCGCATCGCCCAGTTTGAGCGAGTCTCGTATAACTCTATTGTATTATGTTAATTAATTTTAATAAGGGGAAGTGGATAGTAACTTACTGATGAAGGCCAAGTCGATCCCGAGTACTGTCTTTGCCGCTCTTGGAGAATATTTGGATAGGGGAATGAGGTTTACGGAGATTAATGTGTATTTGACAATATTCTCCATCAATTTTCTGTTCGCAACTCATTTCTCGCGATCTGCCCATATCGAGGCAATGTTTAATACTTCTTCCCTTGAACCATGCTTGACGCCCAACTTTTGTTCCAATGGCTGGCTTCAGAATATCTGCAATATTACATTGGTTTAGTGGTGATTGGCTAATATGCCGTAGAAACTCGGTAGCCTTCGTAAAATCATCCCTAACCTTCATCATCTGGGGCAATAGGGGATGGTAGCAACGGAAGACAACCCGCTCATCCATGATAACCGGTTGGTAATTCTTCAACACCAATCTCGTAAACCATTTTGCATCTCGCGGACTGAGTCGTCTGTAGATGTTCATTAAGGATTTATCTTGATCCCTTGCATTCGAAGTCTTGTGTAAGGCCCTAACTGCAGGTGAGCTGAATCTGCAGGCAGCCGCAATATGACTTAGGGTCTCGTCAATTTCTTCCACTGTAAGCTCATTGTTGGCATGCGAGGGGTTGGGCTTCATCAGTGTTAGCAATTGGGATATGAATTTTTGCTGCTCAACAAAGGGTAGCTTACTGTACGTGTCAAGATGCCTTCGATACAGTCTGCGAGATCTACACCTAGCCCGGGACTCTTATATCTTCGTAATTCTAGAACTCGGGAATTTCCTAGAATAAGGGCCTTGGCAAATATGCCTTCAAGTTTCAAGGCCTGAATGAAGTAAACTCTGTCCGTTCTTCTCTCTGGGAGTAAAGTAGACAGTATAGCGCATGCATCGGTTCCATGCGCATCTAGATGCGAGCGATGTGTCCTAAACCATGTTTCAATTATGGCTTTTGCAGAAACTTTGTTGTTGTCATCTTGACGAGTCTCGTCGTCAAGTTGCTGGAGTAAATTGCATATATATCTAAATGGAAAGGGCATTGGAATTGTAGCGAAAAATGAACAAGCTAGGAGAAACCAAACTGGAAGTGGGAAAACTTCAGTTGTTTGGAAGTAGAGAATGAAATATGTATCATAGATGTGGCTTCGTCAGAGGTAGGCAGCAAAGCGAGAATTGTCTTTGACGCGTAGAAATTAAAAATTAATTGAACCTTCCCGTGTTCCTTGTTTTGCCTGCCTGACGTCCTCATTCCTTCCTCCGTCTTGAAGCGCTCACCTTTGAAGTGTTACTAACAAAGACGAATTGCCCACTAGGCAATTGCGATTATGGTGTGCAAGGATAGCGCGTGTGCGACGTGATACAACCTACGGGTACTCACGTGAGAAGTCTTAGATTCTTAATTAAGTACCTAGGTACCACGTACAGGGTGGTATGACGGGCGGCTTCTCCTTGTTGGCTGTCAGTCAGTTTAGTGCAAGGTTTTACACTAAGTTCTCCACTTCCTAACAAGATTCATTTCGAACCTTGCAGGGTCAAGACTCGTGGAAAGTCTCGGAGCAAAAACATCTTCCCAATCAAAATACGGGCAATTTTCCGCATCAAACGCCATCTCGAGCCGTCGATTTTGATGGTCCATGGAAGATGGAAGCATGGAAGCTTGGCTTGCCCCTGAATGCACAAAACAGCCCATGCAGCCTTGAGATGAGCGCGCGATTGGATTTGTGGAGTTTCCGTTTGGTTGACCCGGGATCGAACGGGGATCGAAGGGGAAACAAATCCATCAAAATAAATACAACGAAATGAAATTAAAGCAAAACTGTCCAAAGTCGCCAAACCCGACGCTCTTTTCTATGAGCTTCCCTGCATCTTACTTGCCATGATCAATTTCTATCATTTCTGCCTGTTACAACCTTTTTTTTCAAAAACATCTAACCTCTACGGCTTTCGTCGATGATACGATCGCTCTTTTTTAGAAAATCTCGAATAAACAACCACATTCTTTTACATACACCAAACCAAATACTACCCTGACTACGCTACATATTTATAATCTGTGATTCGAACATCGTCCCCTCCTTTAGGAAGATAATGGGCTCCCCCGGTCCTCGTCAACCCTGGCATAACCTCTTATCATTCGTCGCCTAACAAGGTCTAGCTATACCCCGGCCGAGCCGTACATCTCACTTGGGCTACTTGGGTTACTTGGCCTCCTATTGCATCCCCTAACAATCCCTAACATAGCAAATCTGAGTGGTGCTGCGTACCCCCCAATTTCCCAGCTTGTCCAAGCGAGCTCCAGTCACCGCCCTGAATTTTGATCGCCATCTGCCTCGCCGGGTGGCCGATTATGTTTTTTTATGTCCATGAAATCCACTCAACTTTTCCAAATTTGTTTCATTACTACTGCCCGCTCCCACACTCTCTTCAATGACAAGAGATTCAACAACATAATCGCATCTTTATATTCTAGACGTTCTTTTTCCGGGAAAAGTAGGCACCGGCGTGCCAGTAGTTTCCCAGCCACTCCTTTTCAGAGGCGAAGGTCAACTGGATATCATACTGCCGAACAAATATCGCGCTCCCGTTCACTACAAAATTTCATTAAATTACTTATCTGGGCGAATATGGCAGTTGAACAGCGTCGACTTCGTGGCTTGCAAGATTCTGCCGCTTCGCTTGATGCAGCCCTTACTGCGAGTCCAGAAATCACTACTGGCACAGGTTCTACCAGTAATCCAGCACCCAGTTCATCTCATCCAACGCCACGTGCCGGTCGCAAAGAGAGTATCGGAGACGAAGAAACCGACAGAGAGTCAACACTAGGCTCGATGTCTTCGCCGCCACCTTTGAGTGAGACGTCTCAGACGCGATCCACTCGTTCTACCTCGACAACTTCTCGAAATTCCAATCGACTTTCCTTGACATTACCAATTGCGCAACCTAACAGTTTCCCCTCGAGACCTACACCCACTTCCTCAATGCCTCCAACCCCTATAGAAACCTCAGCATTAAGCTCCCCTACCGATCCGAATGATTTTATTGTCGCCATTGCTGCTCAAGAGCGTCGTGTATTGGAACTTCGTGAAGAATTAGGGCGGGCCGAGGATGACTTGAGGAAACTCAAGAGGCAATGGACAAGCTCTGCTGCGTATAGGAAACGAGCATCTCATAGAAATGTCGAGCCTCTCCAAGCAATGGAATCTGTTTTGGGTGGGCCGTGGGGATACGACGAGAATGTGAATGTTCGATATAATAGCGAGCTAGAGCGCAGAAAGGCCATTCTCCGTGCACAAAGTCAGGGAACTCCTCGAGAGTCGAAGAGAACTGTCATTCGCGGCGGACATGCGCGCACCCTATCACTACTTTCGCCAACAAGATCAACAAATGGAGATGATAGTGGACTTCGATCAGCTGACCCATACTCTAAGCCGCCATCAATTACTAGCCCTGCCCCTATTAACAAGCGTGCAACTTGGGCTCCTCGTCAAACCCAACAATACCAACCAACAGATGGTATGAAGAAGATGGCCAATGAACTTAAACAAGGTCTTTGGACATTTGTTGAGGACTTGAGACAAGCAACTGTCGGCGACGAGGCAATTTCCGGAACCACACATAGAACTAGCGAAATGATTTCCCGGCTAGGTAGGATGGAAGGCGACCAGGACACGATTCGTGCATCTGCTTCGAGTCGCGGCCGTATACCATTTCAGGACGAGCCGGAGTCGATCCTAGATTCACCAAGTATAATGTCTACCGACAGCTTTAGCGATCGTTTCCAACATAGACGTACTACGTCAAAAGCCGAACCTAAGGCCAAGAAGCATTTCTCCTGGACGCCACTCACGTTTGACAGTTTCGATGATGAAGATTGGTCGAACTGGGAATCCCCAAATGTCAAGACATCTCGATGGAGCGGTAGCACTGTGAACGGGGATATCATATCCGCAATTCCCGAGAGGACTAACGAAAATGGAGGGACACTGTAAGACGACCACCATCCAATGAGACATCGAACCGTGCAAGGCACATCGTTACTACCGACTCGTCTCAAGTCGCCCAATCACTAAAAAATGCAACCCGTATCTAACATTTCAAGAATAGGAGACGCAAACAATCCCGGAGCGAGCTCCGCCCACCATCTCCGCAGACGCCAAGCAAGCTTGAAGAACTCCCCCAAGCCATCCTTAATAGACTAGCGCCCAGCAATCTGAAGAACACTACGTCGAACTTCATCAAAGAGTGGGAAAAGAGCCTTTCGCCACCTGCCGAATCAACCTCGTTCTAAGCCACTTTATAGGTCACTGACGGAAATAGAGTTGTGGGCGTTATAACTCCGGGTCGACGTGTAAGAGGGTCGAGATAGCATATCTTATACATACGGGTCTTCGTGCGAACAACCGGACTGGGATCGAAAAGGGGGGCAGCCGACCATTGGATAGATAAAAAAAAATAAGTCCCGAACTAGGAGTTACGACAAACAGCAGCATCTAGCTCATGTATAATTCTTGCCAGAAGGGCAGTGTGTAATATTCGAGGTCTTGCGAGCGCGAGATGGTATGTATTACCTAGGTACTTAGGTCTTGTCTGCTGGTTTTGGGGTCGGGATTACGACGTATCGGTTTGGGTCGAGAGCTATCGCCGAATAAACCGGTAACTAGGAAGGAAAGGCGGGGTCGGAAAGGAACTGGTGATGACCGTTTTTTTAATAGTTAATGATCATGACGCTCACGATAGTTAGACGATAATGTAGAACGAAATAGAATCGTTTTCGTTGTCAATATTGGAAATTTACCATCTAATATTCGGGCTTTGCAGTGCTTCCCTTGAGCCTACCCATTTACTCCCCTAAGTTCTACGTTGGTGACACCGGTGGCGTCCCTTATTATGCCCGTCATTTATTCTTCATCACTCTCTATCTTGGTTAGCAGACACTTGGCTATTCGAACTATGGTATAGCGGCATTCATATAATCGATTCACTTGGTAATTCATAATGTAGACAATGAGTTGAAAAGAGTTGTATTGAAATCAAGCTCACTTGGCACTGAGTAGGTATCTGGCCAAACCTCGTAGCGCCTTCGGCGCTTCGTATGCAAATGACTAAGCCCTAACGCCTAACCGATGCAACAAAATACAAATGCAAATGCGTCTCTCGTGAATAATCCTAAGCCGCCTCCAAATATGACCCTTCCGCAATAAGACGCGCCCACGTCCTAGAAATAACCTTAAAGTAGGAGATGAGTGTGTGGGGTTCGTGTAGTAACGGCGTCGGATACCTTACTCAAGACCTCTTCGCTAATGCGCGTTTCCTTAGTACGTGATTAGGCGACGACGGAAACATTCTTGAGCGTCTTTTTTTCAACGCCATTCTCTGCTTGCGGCTGAGCGGCTTCTCTAGATACTAAAGTCGTCGCAGTAGGGTTCTTCACTGCACTTGATTCGTCATCATTGTCCTTTACCTCAGACTTACGGTCTTGAATGGGTGAAGATGACACCGGGTTCTGTAGACTTCTCAGGGGCTGTTGAGAGGGCATGCCTCGTGCTTCGCTGTTCCATTGGGACAACATATCCTTGACTTGAGGTGCCCACACAGACTCGCCCTTCTCGAGTTCCGAATACTCCATGCAATTGGAACTACCTAAGACAAAGTCGCCTTGTCGTGATCTGCACAGCTCTGCCATCATGGCCGAGGAGTTGACCATCATGCCAAGGTCATTGCAAAAACTTCTGACATAGAAACCAGAAGTCACAGTCATGCGAATTCTCGCAGCAGGAGGACCCTCGTCTTCCCACGGAACGGCCGCGTCCGGATCAGACTCTGGGATCAGATTCGATCCTCTTCCTGGCTTCGGAGACGCTGGAGGGGGGTCGCCTAAAGCTCCCGACATGAACATCGGTGATCCTTTCTTTGTCGTCTTTTGACGCTTGTTGTTGACTTGGTCGTAGACGAGGGCATCTACACTCTTATCGGCCTTACGCTTGAAGATCTCATGCGCCTTCAGTGCCTTGGTCTCTTCCTCCTTCTCCTCTGGACTGAGTTGAACCGTCGTAGATTGATGTTTCTTGATCTTAAAAACGTCATCCGCAAATTTACGTTCGAAGACAGTGGCCTCCTCAGTAGGCCAACGATACGAATGTTCACCAGGTTCATACCACTCAACCAATTCGATCTTGGTCACTTCCACTTCTCTAGCCTGGATTTCTCGTGGCAATGCCTTCCCTTCTCGGGCGTATTCGTAAAGAGGCTTACCATCCATTTTCAAGGCTGAGAAGATAGGAGGAATCTGCTGCGTCTTGCCCCGGAAAGAGCCTAGAGCCTCTTCAACCATGGGTCGAGTGACATGTTGGTAGGCAGTCTTCTTGAGGATCCTGCCGACTCGATCATAGGTATCGGTACTAGCACCAAAAAGAACTACGGTCTCGTACTCCTTTGTACAGTCCAAAAAGGACTGGAGGTATTTTGTGCCCTTTCCAACACCAAGAATCACGACGCCGGTAGCGAGAGGGTCAAGGGTGCCACCATGTCCGATCTTAACCTGAATATGCCTCTTGCTGTTTCCCCGTCGCCTATTCCTCGTATTCGATTCATTCTCTCTGATCTGCTTCTCTTGGTCTATCATTGGCTTGAATAAATCTGAAGGGTTAAAGTGGTGTTGGCAATCTCGGATTACCTGGGCACTACTCATACCCATTGGCTTATGGATGCCTGTTAAAAATTATGGTTAGCTAATGTGATTGTGGTGAGAGGTGATAATGGCATCGTACCAAATACACCGTCCAAAATGGGGCGGGATGCTGCCATTCTGAGAAATTTGGTAGATTGCATTCGGTAGAGGGTTGCGTCAAAAAGAAGGTAGACTCATGCGATAAGCGCTATGCGACAGGACGATTCTTTCAATTTGCGCGTTTTGTATCGGAATCCGTGATTTATTTGTGTTGCAATTGACAGCGCTCTGCGCTGCAATCAGTCAATAAATCGAGGCGGAAGAATTCGATTTGTATTTATCGAACGGTAGAATGGCTGGGTATAACAAAAGTTTGAAGAATTGAACTTGACGGGTTAGAAAGAAAAAAAAAACCTAGAGTTGTTTGGGTTAATCGACATGGTTAATCCAAGAATAGTGGGTCTTATCGATTAGCCGTTACAACGCTAGCCAGATAGGCACATATTATGGACTTAGGGCTGTTAGGGGAGCCCCTCCATCAATTGCTCTTGTTCGGGTCAAATATTATTGGCTAACCCCTCATTCAACCCACGTAGCTGCAGTACCTAGGTACCTCGAGTAACCTACCTGCGCGTGCTTGCCGGCAGCGCGTTCCAATCAGGGATTCTAGAAGGCAATAACTAACTATTTAAAGAAGCAACTATTTCAGTATTAACTTCGATACTAACTCGTATCATCGCTTTTCTTTCTTTCACATGTAACTTACCTACATAAGGTATAAAACACTCCCGGCTAAACAAGACGAAAACAACACAGCACTTCTCTCAGTCGCCATTTGATCTCAGCCTCGATTCGCTCTCGTCATGGCCGGACGTCGACGCCGGGCACCATCCAACTCGACAGTCGCAACTATCGACGAAGCGGCTATACAATATTACCAAGAGGAAACCGTGTTAAAGACCGCCTCTTCTCGAGCACATCCCGACGATTGGCCATGCTTTCTACTCACCGATGCGACGATCTATCATAGAAATGGTACATTGGCAAATCTGTTACATGTCGACTTGGAGGGACCTTTGATTGTTCGCGGAAGGCTCGAAATCGAGAAGGACCAAGAAAGGTTCCTAGTTGATCGACACATTAAGGGCAAGTCACCTCGGATTCAAATCCAGAACACACTATCATTCTCTATTGGCCTGAAAGAAGATGGTCTACCTATGCCTGTGCTCTGGGCTAGCGGCGGAGCAGGTTGGTATGAAATCGTCCCGTCCGAAGCATATAAAGCTATGTGCGACGTCATGTTTCAAGGAATATCTCTTCATTATGCCATATTAGACGAGTATGAAGCGACACTCGAAGAACTTCACAAGAAGAAGAAAAATAGGCACAAAACACTAAGTGACGTCACTTTATCCTTAGATGATGTCCTTTTTAAGGTGCGTCTAAATAACATTCAATTGTCGGATTTGTACATAAGCAATCATGCGACGAAGCGATTGATTAAATATTATCTAACCCGATATGCATACAGTATGCGGTAACTGTTGGTGATGGCATTACTTTACCAGAAGCGCACAAGCGGACTAGAGATCAAGCCATCTTCTTACTTTCGCACTTTCCCAAAGACACCGAATTTCATAATTGGTTGTCACATGAATTTCCTGTAAGATTTCCTCGTCCTCAGACGGTATGATAACGTTTTGCAGTCTAACTTAAAATATAGACTATTGTAAAGCGAATGGCCAAAAAGGAATCTAACGACCCTAAAACTTCTGGGAAGGCAGGAACAAGCCCTTTAATCGCAGTCCCTTATCCGCCACTAGAAAAGTCCAGTTCTCTTGAGGCTGTTGAGATTAAAAAGAAGGGTAGACCACCATTGCCATTGCGAAATTCGGCATCGAGGTCTCTTCGACATAGCGGGGCTCCCAGTTCTGATGCACACGACCTATCAAGTGACGAACAAATTCAAGCAAACCTACCAAAGGCCAAACATAAGTCACCTAGGAAAACTCGATCGGAATCCACGCGCGGTGTCGACATGATGATTCTTGATGTTCCCGATGATCAGCAACGCGGCTTGAATGCAGCCAGCCATTTGGAGAGATCGTTTTCACAAGATGCGAGTAGACCTAACTTGGCCACCACATCCTCGTTATCCATCGTGGTTGAGGCTTTGCAAGACATCCGACAGGAAATGCTTGAACTCCTAGACGAAGGGAAGCAGAAGAAGCATCCCGACGACATGAGTCCTAAGGGGTGGTGTACGAAACTCTACCTCGAGTTAAGCATTAGAAACCCCAAGGCATTGGCAGAGGTGTGCGAATACTTCTCCCGAGATCTTGTACAACACCTTGGCCCAGAGTGGCATAAAAGCCAATTCTACGAGTGGATGAAGGACAGCGTCGACACGAAGCCCAACTTCGAATTTATCGCTGAGAACGACATTCCAAATATTGCCAGGCGCAAGAAGAAGGGTAAGGCTTCGCGTGAAGAGACTCAATCCATCTCCGGGACCAGAGAGCTACCAGTTAGAACCGGTGGGAAGCACCCGCCACGAAGAGGCCGTCCTAGTGGTAAAACGGCAGGATTGCGTCCTCCCACTGGCAGCAAGAAACGCCTGCGTCACGAAACGAGCAACGATGATGAAATGGACATTGACGAAGATGGAGTGTTAAGAAAGACATCAAAGAGATACAGGTACTTCGATGACGACGAACAAGATGAAGATGTAAATGATACTACTTCTTCAGTCGACGATGACGATGACGATGACGACGAAGCCGAGAATACAGATGCTCCACTTACCCGACTCGTCATCCGCGCCGAGAAGCTGCCATCTACTTTCCCCAAGGGTCCGAATCAAACATGGACATGCGAAGAGCCTGATTGTGGATATGTCGTTCGAGCTGCTGACGGGGAAGATGGTCATGCCCTTATCCATCAACATTATGAAGCGCACGAGAAGGAAGCACGAGACGAGGCAGAGCAGAATAAGGCGAGTCTCATGGAACTTGCCGTCCAGGAGTCCCAGAAGGGACATATACCCATCAAGTATGTTCTTTTCCCACCCTTTTTAATCGAGGTTCGGTACCTCGAGCCTAGCAATACCCGTCCATCTCGAAAATAGATTCCGAACACTACATACTCTTGAGTGAGAGCATGGTCGAGGATCGCCTGTGCTACTGTGACAGCATGTAGCACAGCAAACGTTCCGTTGCGATAGTATCACCCATAACATTCATCACCAATAATACCACAACGAGAAACAAGCATCTAACAATATCAACAGTCATCTCCTAGAGAAAATCCGCGGCATGGGCGAGAAAGCACAGAAGCACGACGAGACCCAGCTCAACGGCCAAGCCGTCCCACAGCCGATCAAGCGCGGCCTATTAATATAAAATCACTCACGCCCCAAACAATTTTACGGCCACATTTTTGCTTTTCAGCCCTCCCTTCCAAATTCGGAACTGGTGGCATACACACCTATATGAGTGGCTGGCTGGCCTCTAAGACATCGGTTACGGCAAACGGATGATACCCGGTTTTTTACGGTGTCCAGGTATTCTAGACCTTGGGATTCGGTCGTCTGGGTTTTCGGCAACCTGCTATTATTTATTCATCTTCGGCAAACAGTATAGAGGGGAAGTAAGGTCGGAGATTTGGCGCATCATATACATAGCTGGACTTGAGTGAGGCTTCTACAATACCCTGGTCTAGACGGACATACATATTTATGTAGGACTTTATAGTGTGCTATATTGATAGGTACATTTCTCTTACACAATCTTATCTTTAGTCTTACTGGTGACTTAATGTAGGAGATATGTAGCATACTAGGTAGATACTAGGTACCCACCACCTGTGGAATAAATCATTCACAGCTACGAACTTATTGTATCATGTCCATGTAGAAACGTCCATATCTTTACTGGAACTAGCACCTTCATCGATGACAATTAGAGGAACGGCATACTTGGGTTACATAGACAATTATTTACTACAGTAGCAAGTGTAGGAGCTAAGCTAGCAATATAGCAATTGGGATTGCCTAATCATTTTCGTCCACCTTCATGATTTCCGTCTACATCAGTCATAGCGTAGTACATTGGCGTAGCCCCATCTATCTGCAAGAGGAGAAAGGGGACTTATTACTAGAATGAAGTTTTCATGTCACCAACCTCGCCTTTTTTTCCGACCAAGAACGCCTCGCGGGAATGTGAAAGGCCTTGAAATACATCAATAACGTTCAACATAAGACATAAGCGAGCTGGCTAGCCCTCGAAGCACCAGACCAAATCAAAATCGGACTGATGTTGTAGTGTTGGGATGATAGCAGCCAACTGACCGATAACATAAGTCGCCAATGAGTCTAGTGCCACCAAAGGCTCATACACCCACAAAATTCTGCTCCACCATCCCATGACTTATGTTAGAATTGCGACTGGAGTTGTCGAATTATCGGGTTTCAAGGAATTCAACCCAAACTTATCGTCTTAGTTGAAGGAAAACCGCTGCTTTATCCCATGCTGCTCGGTCGACAACCGAGATATCGTTCTTGAGAGTCTTGACACCTGCATGAATGGCATTGAAGAATTCGCAGGCTATCTCTAGGTCCTCGAAGAAGTTGGTCGCATATGGGACGAAAGTGCCGGGGAACTCTGATTTCTTCTGTGCCTTCTGTTCAGGGGTCTCGTTAGGATGAATATCATCCAACAAAGTCTTGACGGCAATACCAAGAGCAACATCCGTATCGCTCAAGAAAGGCAGTCTATATGATGTTAGTACACAATATATACATTTGGGGATTGGTGATGGAGGCATACCTCTGGCCTATGTCCAAGTAGTCGTCTCGCTCACGCTCAGTTTGCGCAAACAAGAGCATAGACGCTACAATAGCCTCGATAAGATCTCGGCCAGCCTCTCGAATAGATGAGCTCAGCGATCGAAAGCAGAGGAAGTTCTTGCTGAGTGGACCAGTATAGCCATTTGCTTGATGGCGCAACTTCAACAGAATTGCACAACGGCTGATGAGTAACAAGCTTGCCTTGTCATCATCGCTACCATTCATAGGCAGACCGTTTAGCTCTGGGTGCTGGTTGCGGGTGTTAAGAAGGTCGAACCGGAGCAGTTCATAGGCTAGGAGAATCGCCTCAAATAAGCCGGGTACGACACTATTCTTCAGAACGGTGGGCTCGAGCGCTTCGAGAGATGTTGCCAAGGCCTCGCCCCAGGAGGTGAGCCGGTGGCTATCATCAACATAACCACGCAAGTGAAGAAAGCGCCAGAGGGTAATCGACGAAATCAAATCCGCAGAGGCTATACCTTTGACCTTATCTTTGGCGATAGTGCTCTTCACGAACTCGGGATTTCTTAGAGCTGTTACCTCGAAGAGTATGGAGCCGTGCTTGGCATTGGGGTAGTGCTTCTGCGCGACGGCAGCATCCAGGTTCCAAGTAAGCGCTCGGGTCGAAGCCTGGTTGTCCTGAGGGCGGTATTCGATCTTGTGAGAATACTTCTCATCATACCACACCTTCACCGTGATCGCTTTGTACTGAATACCTCTATGTAGTCGAGGAAGTAGGAGACTGAGGGCCGATTCTCTCAAGGGCATGAGGTTTGTAGTTACAAGGCGCTTGTATTCCTCCGACTTGACTCCGTCGAGAGTTGGGTAGATGACGACCTGGCCATGTGAAATCCAGCTGAGCAGACGTGCTCCAATGAGGCCCGTGTTCAGATAGTGGAAGAGCTCAGCTGGCAACTGATATCCGAGGTATTCCCAATTGTCTCGAGTCAGCGTCTCAGGGTTGTAGACTTTGATCTCTCCAGATTCATCGATAAAGATAAAATGATCAATAGTCATTCTCGCCTTGCGATACTTCTGCAGCCAGTTCGGGTCTTTGCTCTTGCTAAGAATATCGTTAAACGAGTTACAGGCGTTTGCCACAGACTTCTCTGAGGTTCGTAGCATGTTAACGGCGTCCTGGACTGAAGGTGGTTGACGTGCGGTAATCTGAGGCTCTTTTAGCGGAGGGAACGTAGGGAGAAATGTTGTTCCCGCCATTAACAGTGCATCGATAAAAAGCGGCTCAGTCACACCAAGGGTTCGAATAATGCTCTTCTTGGATATAGCAGTGAAGTTGGCTGATTCCCAGTCGATGAATCGGATGACATGGTCCTTGATCGGATACAACAGCAACTCCTGAAAGCCCATGATGGCCGAGCATTGCTCCGAGTCAATCATATCGAAATAGGCGAGCTTGAAGCGGGTTAGCCACATGATGCAAATTTAGCATATGAACAACTTACTTGCGCAGATGCATTATAAGGAGGTACCAAGAAATGGAGTCCGCGGCGATGAAGGATACCCTTCAACAGCGGGAATAGATGGTGGATAGGGTAAGCGCCTAGTTCATATTAGCAAGCTGCCGGCTGACGTCCGAACCGCCAACTAGAAATAAGAGTAGTACCTCTATGAGAACCAAAGGCTGTCACAGCCTCATTCGCCTGACTCTGGAAATAGAGACCCCAAGCGTCATCGGTGCCTGCAATGGCTCTCTTTCCCCGCTGGACGGAAACCTCATCTTCGCCTTCCAGCGACTGACCGTTGAAGATGAAGAAGGGGGTAGTTCTATTAGCCTTCCAGTAGTCAAGGTCGTGATCAATGTGTGATGCGATGCCGGTTAAGCCGCCGAGGGCCGGGAGAAGTGGCTCGTGATAGGGAACATTGTCGAGAAATAATTGTAAGTAGTAGGAAGCATCGACGGCGATCGCGCAATCCTCGAGCTGGTTGACGTCGGCAGTACTAAAACACGGTTAGTTCTATAACACTAATATGATACAAAGTGTCAAGATATTACTCACGCCACCTGCTCGTTGATCCAGTGATCCTCGAAAGAACCTGCTCATCAAATTAGCGATTTCATATTGAGAAGCACGGCAACAGATAAATATGTAGGTGTGTAGTGATGTTCCTCAGAATGCTAGAATACCATCTAAAGTACCGTGCTGCCTCTGATTCCTTTTCCACTGGAAATATTGATTGACGGGTCGTCCACAGGTGAAGATAGAATTGTTAAGAATGGCATTGTCAGTGATGGTGACAAGGAATCCTTGTCGGTAAAGCCAGTCGACAGCACGATTGAGCTCCTCTTGGCTGAAAGGAGGTCGACCATCCAAGTCTCGCATGGTAGCCGAAATGTATAGCTGATCGAAGTATCGTGAATGGTGGATGGTGGATGGAGTGAGGCAGCGCAGGTACTCGGTATAGCTAGCAGTGAGACGAAATGTGTGACGGTGATATTGGCATGGGCAATAGAATCCAGCGAGGCTGCAGTGGCAGTGACAGGAGGAGCGAGAGAATTGGGATTAGCTATGGAATGCACTTACTCGGCATCTTGAAGGTATAATTCTGTGTGCGCCGTAGTGGGGAAACACTACGAATCGCGGTTTGGGGTCGCAAACGGAAAGGAGGATCGTTAATATAGGTAGGAACTAAAATGAGTGACTGAGTTTGACATAAATAAAGGGCACGATCGGGCAGGAACAAGGAGGGGGGAAGGCGGTGCGGCGGAAGGACAAGATGCACCTATTGTTGGAAAGAAGTCGATGAGGTTCTGTTTGAGGTGAGGAACGAGTCAACTTTCAACGCCAAAGCCTTGCGGTAGGTAGGACAAGGATTACGGTTTAGCGTCTTTTTACCCAAGCACCCCTGGAAATGGTCAGTTTTCCATCGGCTGTGGGACCCCCAACGCTAACTGTCTTACCAGGTAGCTATTAGTACCTAAGAGCTTAAGGAAATCGCGCCCATAGCCTTTACATCGACGCTGCTGTGTTCACATATCATATACATAGGTACATAACTGTATTCAAGAATGGTGCATACTTTTTTCTTAATCTACATCTACATCTACATGAAATTAAAAAAAGCAACTATAAAAGTAGAATGTCTTCGAAACCCCATCTCAAACAACATTGAATACCATAATTCCTCATCCCATGTAGCGGTTACAAACATTCTTACAGGCGTGAACCTTGGAAGATAGCAGAAGAGCACACATGTGGGGCGGTGCTTCAACACTAAATTTAGGTACGTACCTCCCGGTAGGTACCGATAGTCCGTATCATCGCTAGCCCTCGACAGAACGAACCTTATCAGTCAGTGGTGAATTAAAATGCCCCGGCCTGTGATATAATTCATGAAGTAACCTGGAAGAAGACGGGCTTCATATGTGGCGTCACACATATCTGTTCCAAACATGGCCGTAACTACATCGATTCCCATTATCGACATCTCAGCCGAGGGGACAGACCAGGCACAAGTCGCAAAGGAGCTGGTTAATGCTGCTGTCGAATATGGTTTCGTTTATATCAGAAATGCCGGTCGAGATATTTCTACCGAGCAGATAGAAAACGCCTTCAATATAGTACGTATCCGTCGTTCTATTGGAATTATTGTGAATAGACGTCATCCCCAACAACTTGCAATTCACCGTGCTATCATCTCTTGATTTGGACCACTTATACCTGCAGCGAATAAACAGTCTCTGGTTTCATATCTAATAACAACAGTCACGAATCTTATTCAGCTCGCCACTCGAGGACAAGCAGAGATGTACGATAGAGAAGAACAACCAAGGATGGTCGGGTATGCACTCAGAGACCTTGGACCCTAAGACACAACGTGTAAGCCATTTCAGCACACCTCTCAACTAAGACAGTAAGACTGATTAATATCATATTTATAGGTGGGAGATTTTAAGGAGTCAGTGACAGATCTAGCCCCCATCTCGTGAGAGAAAAAGCTGAGGCTGACCACCAGCTAAAAGGGCCTTCAATTTCGGACCCTTCACCGATAACAAAGCCACACAGCCTATTCCGCAGAGTATCGAGTCTCACCAGGCGCAATTGGCCGCCTTCAAGGATGCCTGCCATGATCTCTGCCGGAAATTACTCCTCTTATTCGGTATCGGCCTAGGGGTAAACCCAAGAATTCTTATTTCTCTATTTTCAGCCCCTTTTCAATTAACTAACCACCTCACAGGTAAACCCCCCAGACTTTTTCACAGCCGCACACACCTCCGCAGCAGCAGGCTCTCCCATACCCTCAGGTTCCATTCTGCGGCTCTTGTATTACCCGCCCCCAAGCAACACGCCCACCGCGCTCTCCTCTGATGTGCGAGCCGGCGCGCACTCGGATTACGGCTCCGTAACTCTTCTCTTCCGGCTGCGCGGACAAGCCGGCCTCGAGCTCCTGGATCCCCGCACCGAAACCTGGGCCCCCGTCCCTGTCATTCCGCCCGGCACAGAGACCGACGCACAGCCGCCCATTCTCGTCAACATTGGCGATCTGCTGTCATACTGGACTAATGGGCGTACGTAGCATCTTGCATTTCAATTCTTCCCATCCCCTCTTTCTCGAGATAGAATAGAACCGTCCTATCTAGCTATTGAACACCCCTACTAACCAACCCTCACCACAAAAGTCCTCCGCAGCACCGTCCACCGCGTAGCCTTCACCTCCACCTCCACAAACGGGGAATCCGTAACCGACCCCCGGTACTCCATCGCCTACTTCTGCCACCCAGCCGACGACACGCCCCTCGGCGCCGTCCCCAGTTCGCGCGTCGCCACATTCCAACCTGATCGCGCAAACGGCAACAGCAACCCGTACGCCGAGCGCAAGGTCCTGACCGCGAAGGAGCACCTGCAGATGCGGCTTAGGGCGACGTACCTGGAGATGTACGAGGGCGATAAGAAGAACTGATGTACATTAAAATTGGATAAAATTTATGATCTCTACCTATTGTACATACATAACCAGCTCTTCAATGGCATTTCTAACAAACGTTTACCAATTGAGTTCCCGTTAGCGAAGCTATCTCATCCCGCCCCGCTACTCAACTAGTCAGGTAGCTAGCGGCCGCCACACACAGACTGTACCCATTACACTAGGACCTAGGGAGGTAGGTATATATACCAAAACACTAGCTTAATCTACCACGTACGACCACAGGAGCTAGAGAACTCGGGATCCCGTCCGCTCTCCCATAGATAAGCTGGCTACCGCTGGATCAGTAGTTGGGTCGGTGACGACCAGCGAATCCCCAGTGTTGTACGTTTATATTTTTTTGTATTTTTTATATTATTTTCCTCCGGTTGGTTACTCATTTATCTTTTATTTAGAGTAATATTAACGGTAACATATACATGTTCATGTTGCTATTGTTATTTTTAACACAGTTCGTGGATGTAAACTCTCTGTGTGATAGAAACGGGTATGTTCGTGAGACACTTCGAATTTATATAAGTAATAGCCAAAATTAAGTCTCAAGAACTCTTCATTTTAGTCTAAAATCTCTGTAGAGGATGATAATCTTCCAGTTAAACACATTTCCCGAAGCCCGGCCACAGGACAATAACTACCAAGTACGTAGGTACGTAGGTAGCTAGTTTCATTTTGAAGCGTCCCCCTGAACACAAAGTAGGGGCTTCCGCATAAGAACCGTATGAGTCCTTTGCGGGGCGACTGTCTAGTTCAGATAGAACACGAGGCCATGTTAGACAACACACGAGTCGATAGAAATGTATAACCCTACAAATGGCGGTGACCTACAGTGACTTTCTAGACTTACGGTGGAAACCGTGGTTCATGGAACGGTATCGCAACCAATTCTTCGATGGGTCTAACTGGCACAGCCCCATTAAAGCAACTCAGATGTTTTGCTCGGATAGAACTACATGAGTCGTCTGATCCCACCTCAGCTCAAAGCAGGGCCTCATTAGAAACTAATCAGTTCAGGTACCCCTGAGGATATATAACTATATATATCCCATACACGCGAGCAAATTTTACATGGGGAACCAGCTGTCTTCCAACTCCTCGTACGTAGAAGACCCCCGAATTAAACCCAGCCCGCTTCATGCGAACCTTATTTCATCCTATAAGCTGGGTAGCAATAGTCGCCTCGATATTCCGGAGCGCTTCGGATGCCCCGGAATGCAGTAATTAGAATGAGCAACTTTTTATGATCCAAACGCCGAATGAATGAGCCGAGATATCCCCCTAGAATTTGCCGAATGTTGGTAGCTCTTTAGTTGCTCATTTTCTCCCCGGAAGTAAAGATATCGTGACCACCCGATGCCGCTGGCCCCCCCTTTTTGTTTTTTCAAATGCAAACCCCGTAAATCATGTCAACCTAAATGCTTTTCCGTCGTTTAAAAGCGCTGTCTAGTTCACCTACGCCAAACTAGAAACACGCTGTCGCAACCAACCGTATACAAATGCCTTGGATAAGTAACGTATGATGTCCGGCAGCAATGTCCAATTCTAATATTCGTTCTCATGTCGTCAAGTTAATATTGCATATTTGTCCCATGCTGTCGTCAAGCTTCTGGTTGCCAGAATGGTCGTGGTGCGTATAGTGGCATATTGGCTATGCCAGCCATGATTCCTCGTCTCGTTTGAGTCCTCTCTACCAGGTTCCTAGTTAGTATTCGTATCTCGGATGATAGAAGGTAAGTAGGCTTAGGGTGGAAGCCGGGTGCGTCTTATCTCCAAAGCTCGGATACACTCATAAAGACAATGCTATAAAAGAATAAGGGAATAGGTGGCTATGGATGCTTACCATTATCAAGCCTTCGTCTATAGACTCATCGTCCCCATCCTCATCTGCCTCGTCGTTTTCCACGTCTTCATTAATCTCCCCAGGTCCTTCAAGTGGTGCATCTAGACCCTCACGCATCCATATCATCCCGTTGGCCTCTTCTTCCAACGGAAATATCTCACGTGCGTATTCTTCTAGCCCTCTCGGCCCTTCCCATAACCTTAAGGCGTCATCGGGGCATTTCTTCTCTAATTCCGCATCTCCAAAATAGGGCGGTTGCTTCGTGGGGTCATTATTACGTGGGGAGAAGAGCTTTTGCAGTGCTTCAAGTTGTTCCCGATAACCTTCCGGAATTTTGACCTTGAGGTCGATGGCTCCACGTTTATACCGGACGCGTCTTCCGATTCCCTCCTCGAATGCCTTGCAGACTTCTAGCGGCGTTAAGTATTCGTAGGCCAGTGCTATACGTTTTCCGGTCCATTTTTCCGGGCCGTCTTTAAATACCTGGATGATGGCTGGGCCGACGTCGTGTTCGGCATCCAGCCAAGGAAGTTTAGCGTTTGGATGGAACGGAGCTTGCCATATGAAGGAACCATCCTTCTGCAATTCCATGCAGAACAGCGGGTACGGAAGCGACGTAAAGTTGTTGTTATAGATGCCGGTATAGATAAAAGTAGCCGGTAGTCCTATTTTTCGCACATACTTTTCCACCTCATGTTTAGCCGCCCATAGCGGTAGCGAGGGCCAATCCGATTTATAAGCGGCGTGATCGGGCATAGACGAATACACGTAATGTTGGACGCCGGCCTTCTTGGCAGCGTCCGCAATCGCTTCCCCAATCTGTATCTCATTGCCGTAGAAAGTGGTGTTGATAAAGGCTAACTGCGCGCCGTTGAAGAGCTGTGAAATCAGGCCGTGATTAACCAAAATCCCGGGCAGGTGTCCGTGGACGGTGACATCCCTCTTGTCATCTGGTTTATTTCGAATATAAAGCTCCCCGACGAAAACTGTGACATTCGGATTCGTTGCGACTTCAGTCGCTATGACTCCCTCTAGGTTGCGCAATTGCGCGCGGACTTTATAACCTACAGCAGTAGCTATGCGAATTAATGAGGCGGCCTGTCTACCACTTGCATTTATAATGGCAATAGTCTTATCTGGCGAGGGTGTCGATCGTTTTAAGGGCCGATAAGTCAGCGAGTTATTTCTCGACATGGCCGTAATAGGCGAGCTTTCCGAGTACGAGGATCGCGTATGCTTGTGCCTTGTACTCTGTGTCGCTGAAGATTTAGGGGAGGCATTGCCGTTTTCCCCCGACACCGGTCGAAAGACCAAATCAGTCCGAATATTGATAGGATTAGAAGAAGGCATGACGTCGTAGGTCTAGTTTCCAATTAGGGTATAGACGTTTTATGCCTTCTCACGATAGATAGAAAGAGTATCGTTGATATGATTGAAGAAAAGAGGCAAGTTGAGACAACCGAGACAGCTGTCTCGGTAAGTATCTAGATAGGCGCGTGGTGTAGCTATCGATGATCGAGGAAGCGAGAAGGCCAATGCCAAAATTATGGAATAGAAGAGAGAAACAACACGTCCATCGAAGATGTTGTGATGGTATAGGCTTGTGGTGTGCTTTGGCGTCAAGTTAAGGATCAATATGGGTCGAAGCTGTTTTCAGTGTTCGACGATAGTCTTGTCTTTTCTTGTCTAGTGCGTACCTGAGTAGGTAGTGTGGGTAAAAGAAATAGACAAGGTATTGAGGTAAGGTTGGTAGCGTGGAATTAGAGGCTCAGGTGACTATAAAGAAAGGGAAAGAAAAGGAAAGTACAAGGAGGTTTATTTTGCCGGTAAGTCTAATGCTGGATGTCGTGGCAGGTCCAGTCTGTCCAGGCTCGAGAAGCGGCCAGGCACGCAATATCTTTCGACTATCTAGAAGTCTGAAAAGTGGATATACTACGGATGGGAATTTTGGGAATTTTGCCAGGCCTGCAAAGTCCCGAACGCTTGAATTGAGGACCTTGACGGAGGTACCCTTCGGGCGGGTAACACTTAAGAGAAAGGGGGAAGGGGAAGAGAGAAAATAGGACTTCAAGGTCCGATGCGAAACGAAAATGGGTAGCCGCTTAGGGTTGACTGAGATAGTTTCGCTTGGAAATTCCACATAGCTTTACGATAAGCCAGGCAGGAGGGCGTAATTTATTTGTATAGGGTTGCGAGAATGGTAGGTTCCCGGTGGATCGATCAAATTCCTATCGAGAAAGAAGAAGGGCACTGAAAATCTTCTTAGGTTAGGAGAGGGAAAAAAGGAGGGTCTAGTCAGGCAGGGAAGTACATTCGTACATAGACACATACATCCATATGTATATCCATCCAATATCTATCAAAGAGGAATGAATATTGGGGGTATTGGATGTACGCTACTAGGTATGTAAAAAAGAAGAACATTGGAGGGTATGACGAACGAGACGGGCTACTAAGAGGTATTGGAACCGGGGCCCTCTTGTGAAATCCGGGGAACTGCCACCAGACGGGACTACCTTACTACTACCTACATGTAGTATTTTGATCTAATCGACCCTCACTTGCCTAACCAAAGCAAGTTCGGCCTGTTTATGTACGTACTAATGGTATCCATCGAAGGGGATTTAGTCGAGCGAATTATTTTTAATAGACCTGGAGGGTGTGGAATGTAAAAAAAGACTAAGACACTAAGAAACCTTAACCTCGAAGTACCTACCCTGTGTCGACCCAGTTATTGTTTGAAAATCTCTTATCTTAAGTTTATAGGCGCACGTGTGTGTATGTGTGTATGTGTGTATGTCTGGTGTATGTATATGTATGCGTATCAAGATAGATACGAGAGACAGGAGCGATGTAAGATTAAAGATTAAAGATTATTAAAATGTAAGCATAACAAAAAAGAGGCTGACACCCAAATTCGGACTCGTATGGATGTATCATGCTATGTACATGTGTACATCATACCTTGCTCACTAAGAACAAACCAATCCAATGAGGATGCGGCAGATTGGTGCGTGGATGAGCTCGGGTTTTTCTTTTCTTTTCTGTAATTTTTTGAGGGCCGGAATAGAGTCTAGTATATTAAGAGTTAGTTTATTAGTAATGAATCGGAGAGTGGTTCGGACTAGGATAGGTCAAGTAAGGTGACTGGAGGTAAGGGGACCGAATAGATCCATTATGTGCCCAACATCGTGAGGAGATGGTGAAGTAACATGGTCTAAATCGGATGTGTTATGGATGTTATGGATGTATTGTAGCAAATAGCAAATTGCAAAACCGCACATGACAGGTTCGACAAGGTGGAGAGCGGTGAAAAAAAAAGATGAAAAAAGGATAGGACATGTACTATAATATACGCATTGATGTAGTTGTATCGTACCTAAATAGTATCCATCGTTGAAGGTATATACATCGATAATTATTGATGATAACCTGTTCGAAACAGGTTGTACGTTGCCTAAAAGTCACGTTGATTTTTGATGCGCTGCATGGGCAATAGACTTTAATTCTCATCAATCGAATCAAGTGTTCGGATTCTCTTATCGCCTGTTTTCAGGGTTATAATTCGCCGATCTGATACGTGATTGATCGCATGTGGTATCAGCACCAATACTTAAACCAGGTCGATGGTTCGAGTTGATTGGCCCAGTATACCATGCGGTCTGGTTCTGGAATGCGACGAGATCGGAGCCTGACCGAATATCACACGCATTGTGCAAGTCTACTATTGTTTAATGTAGGTACATCCTCTTCTACGCATTATGTAGTATGTACCAAATGTTACTATTAAACAGATGGAGACGGTCTTCGAAACGTTAGCTAATGGGAATTGCTTAGGATCCATTTATATCACTGGCGCGGATCACGTTTTCTTCCCGCTCTTTTTTTCCCTCCTAAGTTTTGCTCCGGGGACGGTTTTGGATAGGAGGTGACAAGCCGGTTTCATAGCGGTTGGTACAGCTTATCAAGAGAAAAAATTTTACTCTTTCTTTTTTCTTCTTTCTTCTTTCATCGACTCAATAAACTGGATACTAGCATGGTTTAGATTATGTAAAGACATTAAGCACGGTTGGTCGGAATTGCATCTTAAGACTGACTTACATAACAGACCCTCCTATAATCATCTTCTACGTGTAGTTCGAGCTTTTATTCGACTTCGGAAGCAGACCCGTTCTCTACTTTTCCAAGAAAAAGTTAATTATCCCGGGTGATTGGAAGGGCGTAATGCGTATGATGAGAGACCGACATTATATAGTTAGTCGGTAAAGATTTTAGGGGTGTTTTCATCCCTTATCGGACCTATCCTACCAAGTATACCCAGCCTTATTGTTGTGCACTCAGCAGACTCAGCTGATCCGAGAGAAAGATAACCCAAAGAGGTTGATAGGTTGATAAGTTGGGTGGTTCGGATCTTGACCCGTAGTCTGATTGGAGCTTGTTGGAGCGCCGCTAAATTTTAATTACACATAAAACCGCATGTTTGACATGACGGAATCGCAGGCGAGTTGCGATGGGACAAGAATGCATGCCATAGATAGTGTTTAACGCTCTACACACAACCGCATTCCTATTAAGCCGCAGCACGGGCAAGGGGCGCTGTATTTCCCCCTCCAGAGATCAACAGATAACCATCGACCAATGAGCACGCCTGTCTCATTACATAGTTAGAAGGTCATATGTTGGAATCCTTGTCCAGTAACGAGATAGCGCGCAGTAATCCGTAATGCCGTAACAACGTAGTTCTGCTCTGTTTCCGTCCCGGTCTTTCTACCCGACATTTTTAAAAATGTCGACAATTTCGTCACGGGACAAAACCCAGTCCCGAGAGTTCGTATGAGCTCGTGTCGCCTAAGCGCCATCCTAACAGACCTTGGGAAAAGAGGAGACATCCGACGTAGGATATAGGGGATCCAACTCGGTGAGCACTCCTTTGATGGCGCTGCCAAATCGCAAATGCACGTGAACGTTGCCGCCGCAAATCCCGGGCCGTTGTTGGAGGATGTGATCTTGCATGCCGTTACAGTAGAAGCCAGACGCTGTGCATAGACGAGGCGGGAGTGTCCCTTGGTTGACAACCAAGCCTATCATTCTACTTTCATTAGTTCACAGAAATACCCATTACATTACTAAAGGCCATCCATCTCGGTCGGCATGCGTGTTAACGTCGTAAGGCTATTGGTTTAGGTAGGTACTTCCGAAGGTGTGGATTTGCTTCAGCAGTTCAGGCCTCCTCTGACCCTGAGTCTCTGATCCTCCGAGTCCCCCGATTTAGAAATAAATGGCGGAGAACCAGACCGGTCTACGCTGTGAAACCAATCTACATGGCGGGTATTAAAGCGAGTTCGTGGCCGACCCGACCGTTCGTCGCTAGCTGCCCAGGTGCTAGGTAGCTGCTAGCTAGATTTAGAGAGAACCCATCCAGGTGCTATGGGTGCACTATAGAATCGAGACCGATGCAGGCGAGAAAGGTTGATATTGCTGTTCCTAATGTTATGGCAGTGTGGAATCCGAGGCGACGATGTCTTGGCATTAGGTATGTTTTAGTAAATAAAAAGGTATGGGTGGTATTGATGCAATCGAGCACGTTTTTACGGCCCTGGCAGCTTTTTTTTTTTCGTTGTAACGTGAATCGTTTAGCTGCGAGCAATCTCTTTACAAATAGTCCTGTCGGGTGTTGCGTGCTATTACGTACAAAACAGTCAAGCGAACATCCTTCTTGGAGGTACTGGAGGCTCAATCACTACCTTGCCGTCATCACATCAGCGACGGTCGTTATAGCGCCAAGGATGCCCCTCTTAGTCCGAACTGGTATTTCCGCGGGACACATCCTTTCCGCCATTCGTTTCCAACGCTTTTTATGAACTTGTTTCTGCCGTGTCTTGCGTTATTCCTTAAGCAACTTTTATACCTGAACCATAGTGTATGTTGGATCCAACACCAAAAATCGCATAGCGCTTTCGATAAACCGCAAGATGCCTAGCCTTCTCGCCAATTCGCAGGGCTAACCAATAGGGGGCTATGCGGGGTTGAACGATACCCCGCGAATACACGGCTGGTAAGCTGGTAGGTTACAGGTAGGTACCTACCTACCTGGGTACCTAGTAGCCACCGTGGTTCTGATCTTCTCCACACCCTCCAAGCTCTCAACCCAGGATTTCTCACCTTGGAAGAGCTAGCCCTGGTTGCTATGCTAGGAATCTGTAACCTTGACGTCTGATACCTTATCAAAGTTGGATCGGTCGATTCCGCAGGGCTTACTACCGTGAATTCGGACGGCTGTCGCGGTTGCAAATCCATGGCTCACCTAACGAAATGTATTGGCGGTAAATGAAGGGTTTCCATTTCATGGCCTTCAACATTACAACGAGGCCAAAGGTTGAACCATTTTAAGCCATCGTCGTTTCGGGGCCCCAACTTCAGTTGGTGAGACGGTACTTTACGAAGATGGAGGGAAATTCCATGTGTTCGAGATCATAAAATTGGGAAACTCTCCTATGCTTTTCTCGCCTATCCAAGCATCTTCGGTTATCTGTCCCGGGACCTCCATAGTTTCGGCCGTACGTGCCATGGCATCGAAATAGCTCTATCAAGTGTATGTTTGTTAAGCAATTTGTCATTTTCCAAATAGAGACACCAATAGAAAGGACTTACCCAATCGTAGCCGTTTTGCATCATCCAAAGGGGGTCAGACTCTGTCTGACCAGCACTAACACCCGTCATCAGGTTTGGCTCCATCATGCCAAACCCGGCAATGTTATCAACTGCAGCCTCGTCGCTGCTTGACACAGTCGCTGGCCGGCTACCATCAATCGTCAAGCTTGCCATCTCTGTCATCTCGCCGCTCCTATTTATCCTCGAACCCGACATTTCGACATCTTCAGTGATGATTCCAAGGTGCGCATGAACCCGACGGAGCACTATGCGTGTGACTTTTTCACATTTTTGAAATTCCGATCTCTCAACCGCCATGTCCTGCCAGACATAATGTGATCTTCTAATCACCCGGAGGAGCTCATCCCTGGTGATTGTCGGTGGCATACACCGTGATATCCAATCCGCATCGCCACCCGGTTCCCAGTATTTATCATTCTGTATCACGAGAGCAACAATCATATTAGCTAGGAGAAAATCGTTTACAGCCACTAGAGCAGCGATGAACCAGCCGCTTTGGGCCAGCATGCCACCGGGTTTTCCGGCTTCGTGCATCGTAATCTGGTAGTCCAGAAGCGCCAATGCTGCCTCGAGGCATACTCGACGGGAGTAATCGTGTTCTCTCTTCGGATTTTCTTCGACAATATAACGTCTATGGTGGATACATCGACTTTTTTGGTATATTGCCGCGATACCAAAACGTTGAATGATCTGAACTGGCGCATCTGTTAGGCACAAGTCCATCGGTCTCATCTTCATGATTGAGGGTACGTTATCCCATGCTTCTTCGATCTGGGCGTCGACTTTCATCACTTCGGCATAAGATGGAACGTCAAGTGAATGTGCTTGCTGAACTACGAGGAAGAAGATTCGGGATACCCTGGCCTTATTGATCGGGTAGGTGAGTAAGGTGTAATCCGAGCTAGGGCGAGCCTGAGGTAGTTCCTTGGTATCTTTGTCAAAGTCCGAATCTGTCAAGTTCTGTGGAAGCGCTGTATCACTTTCGATAGCGTGGGTCATGCTAGGGAGGCCTAGATTGAACGCAACTAGTAAATCGATTTGTACGGCGAGATTCCACATGCGCCGTCTCATCTCGCCGTCATATGGAGTGATGCCGGGTAACTTACTAGGGTCACGATGGAGACCCATTTTCAGCATCAATCGAATTAGAACGGATGAAAGCAAGTAACAGTTCATCCGATTCTCGCGATTGGTCACAAAATCTCCTTCGACATACAACATAAACGCTTCGAGGGTGTAAGGGCCAGGCTGCGAATACTTCCCCCATATGAGAGCCCATCCTGCAGCACCTCTATACTGCTTGAACCTGTCTAGAGCTGGTACGGGGGAATCGCTCTCTAGTTCATGCGGCGCGCTGAAGGAAGAGAAGAAGGTACCAAGCGCTAGTATCATATAGAGCAAGGCTATCCAATGAAGAGGTGCATTTTGCGGATCCTTACAGAAAATATTATATTCTCTTAGGAACGTAGGGACGTGAATAATGTCTTTACGTATGTATGTGTGAGTAGCGATATAACCTTGTAGTAGAAGCGGAAGTAACTCACGTTGAGAAGGACTGTTTGAGTTGAAATAGCGATTCATAAGACGACTGACAACAGCTTTTTCTGGGAGGCTAGCGAGGAGGTCATTTTTATCTTTGGGCACGTTTCGTGAAGCCATGAGCAGCTCCGTAGGCCCCATGTTCTCGTATGGGTCATGAGTTTCCTCCTCGTCCTCTTTTCTATCATCAAAATAGCCCTTAAGATCCTCAATCTAACATAAAAGGTTTATTATTTAATACGTAAGAGTGGCAGACAAGGAATATGAGATAAAACTTACGTCCTCTAGCATAGCCATGAAGTGTGTTCCTCCGACATAAGATGTGTTTCCCTGGCCTTGGACGACGACACCGCCAGGGTCCTTCGGCAGTTTATCGACAGACTGCGTAGGCGTGGAGCCATCTGTATCGATCATCACACGGACCACTGTATATCGCCTTAGTGACATAGGTTTTGGAGAATGGTTCTAACATTTGAAGCATTCCAATGCTACCTAGCAGGTAGTTCAATCTCGGGGAAAAGAAAACGAGGAAATATTAAGGGGGGGGGGGGGGGGGGGGGGGGGGGGGGGGGGATTAAGTAGAAAAAAAAAAAAAAAAAGCGTGCAGAGAAAACCGCACAAAAAAAATTAAAGGGGGAGGAGTTTA